>NC_091474.1:177041431-177341431 GCF_036971445.1 Narcine bancroftii | reverse complement strand
GGAAGTTATAGTTTTCCATACAACAACCTTGTTATTTCTGCATCATTCCAAAATTTGCCTACTTATCCATTCCTCGGTGTCTCAGGCACTATTGGGAGGCCTTTAGATTACTCCCAATACAGTGATTGCTCCCTTCCTATTTCTGACTTTCAGCCATAGCGAAACAGTAAACAATCCCTTCACGGTGTCCTTCCTTTCTACAGCTGTGATACTATCCCTCATCAGTAATGCTGCTTCCCCACTTTTACCTACCATCTTATCCCTTTTAAACCATTTTAACCCTGGTACCTGCATCAGCTAACACTGTCCTTGCATCAGAACATGTGTCGGAAGTGGCAGAATATCGTAATTCTGTGTACTTTGGATATGGAGAGAAGTTATGAATTCATAAGCAGGTGTAAGATTTAGAAAGCTAAAATCAAATAAGTCCAGGTGGGATATAAGGATTCCAGGACAGAGTTCAAGCATGGCTTTAGGAAAGATAAACGAGGCAATGAAATATCCTTGAGGAACAGGATTAAAGAAAATCCAAAAGCTTTCCATACTTACAGTATATTTAAAAAAAAACAAGAGAGTCAGAGCATTCAAAAATAAAAGTCAAACTGATGCCTTTGAGTCAGAGGATGTAGGAAATGTGATATTTGCATTTGTATTTAGCAGAAAGGTCATAGGACATAGAACATTACAGTGCAGTACCGACCCTTTATGGAGGATAATGTGAGCTGTATGGGAATATTAGTGCATTGGAGCAAATTGAAATCAAGGAATATATTTTACACACACACACACACACACACACACACACACACACACACACACACGAATGACTTGGACGGTGTTTTAGTAAGTTTTCAATTAATACATAGATTGGTGGACAGAATAAAGGGCTATCAGAGGACAAAACAAGATATAAATTTGTTACTTTTATGATTGGAGAAATGGCAGGAGTTCAATCTGAGCAAGTTTTGCCCTCTGTGAGGTAAGATGGAATGGGGAAGTATACAGTTAATAACAGGACACTTAACAACACTGATATCAGAGGCTCTGGAAGTCTAAGTCCATAGATGGACACACAACTAGATAGAGTGGTCAAGGCATATGCTTTTCTTCATTGGTTGGAGTACTGAGCAGAGGAATTAGGAAGTCATATTACAGCTGTATTAAACTTTGGTAAGGCGGCAGTTAGAGCAATTGTGCAATTCTGATTATGCATTACTGGAAGGATTTAGAAGCTTCATAAAATTATTTTCCAGGACACTTTATATGATGGGAGAGTGTGAGCTAGAATGAAAGCTTAAACATTCTTGGTTTACTTTCTCTGGAGCGTTGGAAGCTGAGTGGAGATTTGGTAGAAGTTTATTCAATTAAAAGAAGCATGGGAGACAATCAGAATCTTTTCAGGGTAAAAAAAAAATTCAAATACTAGAAGACAGGCATTTAAGATGAGAGGGGATTGTTTAAAGGAGGTATGCTGGCATGTTTTTTACAAAGTGAGTGATAGATATCTGGAACAGGCTGCCAGAGTAATGGTGGCAATTACTAATACTATGGTACCATTGAAGAGGCTGTTTGACACATGCATATGCAGGAAATGAAGGGATATAGATCATGAGAAGACAGAAGAGATAAAGTTTTACTTGTCATTGTGTTTGGTGCGGGCATTGTGAGCTGAAGGGCTTGCTCTTGTGTTCTGTTCAATTTTTTAAATGACTGCAATACTGAGCAACTGCCATATGAAATGAACATCTCATAGAAGACAATGTGGTTACTCTCAATAATGTGACAGTTGTCAATAATGTGACATTCCTGCTTACAAGCAAAGCAAATACTTTTTTGAGAGCTAAAGCATGTAAAATCTGATAAATCTAATCAGGGCATTGTACGATGCTGTCTGAAAGGACATACTTTCCCATGAAAAGATTTCTATGGACCCCACTTTGAAATTCACTTGGTACACTGCATTTTAACAGTTCTCTGTTATTCTGCTTTCCTGCACAGAATGCAAAATACAAAAATTCATTGATATCAACAATTCCTGAGAGCAGCTGCACTCCAATGAAACTGCTACGAGCAACTTGGAAAGAGGCCTCTTTAAAACCTGGCTGCATAACTACCAGTCCCATGCAAATATTCCACATTTTATTCTCATAAAAATTAAGCTTGTGCTGATGCATCATTTGCTGTGAACATAGCAGAATTCAATAGTTACAACAGCATGTGCTGCTACCAGCACCCTTAATTAAATTCTATATCTTTTGGAACCTTCATTAAAAATAAAGGTTGAGGCTATTCTGTTGTTTGTACATATAGTAAAAAGATCTCTTTGATTTAAAAGAGGCATGTAAAATTTATGATGCATTTTGGTTGCTACCAACAGAAAGCAAATTGGTCCAAATCTACAAATTTAGATGCCAGACAAATGTTTGCAATTACTGTAAAACACATTCAGAATTCATTAAATAGAGCCTGTAGAGCAGACTTTCCAGACTGTCACTCCACCCAAAATGTGGAACCAGCAAATGAGAAGTAGGCCAGGACAACAGTGAACTCATATCTGGCATTGTTGGTCTGCTTAAGCATATTTATGTAGGAAATCCTGAACAGACCCTTTGTTTTGTGTACCTGATCTAAATTCTCAATTACCTTTTGTTTGCAAAATATCCTACATTCAAATTACTTCTATATTTGCATTTTCACAGAAACTTTCACTACATTACTTTGTGCTACACTCTGGTAGTTTGCAAAAACTGTACTGGTTCAATGGAATAACAGGTAAAATTACTACAGCAATCTTTGGAATATATTCATGACATGTATTTATTGCATGATTAAATTTTAAAGTATGTGATGTAACTCTCTCTTTGCAATTGTCAACCTCTGCCTGCATTTCTTCTTTATGGAATCATCCTTTCACATAATATTCATTTAGGCAAAAATGCAATGTTAAATTGGGCAACATTAACTCCTTGTAACTCTCTGTGTATAAATTGTCTCTCTGGTTAAGATTATAATGTTGTCACGACTAATAATATAACATCACATCAAAAAATGCAAAGGAAGACAAATGTTGGGAACAACGCAAGTCACAACACACAGTAACATGTTTGTTATAGAAATTCCATGGTGTTAACAATTATTCAATGTTCTAATAAATGTTTCAGCCTAATTGAATGTTATAATGATACCTGTGCTGACAATTTTGTACATATTGTGTGCATACTGGGTAATGGAACATACTGTGGTCCTCCAGCAAAACTATTAGATATCTGACAACGGTCAAATGTCAAAATACAAATGCACGGGCATATTTTAAAAAAAACAACCATCTGTCTCTACAACATGACTGCTAAGTTTTTTCAAAGGTTTAGCAATTGTGCTATATAAATCTAAACTAGGATTCTCCTCATTAATAGTTCAATGCCTCATTCCCACCATCACTCCAGTTCCAAGAAATACAGTTAGTTCCAGTTACTATTCCATGCCCAAGGGACAGTATCTTGGTTTATTATATGAGAGTTTTCTCTTCACTAAAATTCATTATCTTCATATAATGTTCTTTTAAATACAAGATGAAGGCCAGCAGGAGTTGTATAATTCGAAGTCTTTTTTTTTCTCACTGCTGCTTTTATTTATTTTAAATAATTGAAAAATGATTAAGCATATTCCATTGATGTGTGACACTGAAATATTTGGACCAGATCATGTTCAAGCCTCAGCTGCCATCTGCATTTAATCCCATGACTTTATTGACACCATTTATCATTTGCAGTTCAATTAGATGAATTGATCTGGATTTCAGAATTCTGTGGCTGTTGTGCAAAGCGGAGTCAGTTGCAAGTTCAGACCAGGCCACGGGTGGCAGATCTCAAAACATCCCAATGGTCTTTAGACAGATAGCCATTGTTAAAGATACTTTAATGGTTTTAAACATTTCTGATAGCCTTAAGCAGCTTGAAATAAATTAAACATTCAAAGATAAAATAAAGGAAAGTAAAATTTAAAAAACCTGCATATACCATTATACTCCAGGTCAGAAACCCCATTTATATGAAAGGAGTTGTGCTTCATCTGCCAGCTATGGCTAACCTAATGTTAAATGTAAACCCCATCTGTTCCTTCCACTCAGCACATCAGCGCCTGACTTCTGTGCTATGATAACCAGCAACATAAATGATAATGTTTATATAAATATATATAATATAAATGTGTGCGCATGCACAAGTGTGTGTGTGTGTGTGTGTGTGTGTGTGTGTGTGTGTGTGTGTGTGTGTGTGTGTGTGTGTGTGTGTGTGTGTGTGTGTATATATATATATATATATATATATATATAAAGAACAATAACATTTTGAAAGCTAGCCAAATAGTGAATGTCAAACATCTTTTAACAGTTTTAAATATTTCTGATAACTTTAATCTACTCAAAGTAAATTAAGCATTCATAGATAAAATAAAGGAAAGGAATATAAACAAAGAGAGCAAAGTAACAAAAGAAATTGATGAAGGTAGGGCAGGAGATATGGGGAATATAGATTTTAGAAAGGTTCCCCTGGGTAGACTTACTCACAGGTCTGGTGCCAGACAATTTTGCGGCCTAGGCTGGCTGAGGGCGGGGTGGTGGTGGGGGTGGGGTGCTGTCCAGACTGAGTAGGGTTTCAATACCTGATGTACACATAATACTTCCTCTCTCTGTCTTATTAGAGCAACACGCAAGCTTATGGAGCATTAGTCAGAACCGTGTGATTCATGACACAGAGGTGCCAGAGCTGTTGGAATCTCTCTTCAACAGCACCCCTCTGAGGTCTGCGCCACAGGCAGCTGCCTAGTTGGCCAAATGGTAGCGCTGGCCCTGCTTATTCGGAAGGTCATGAGGCATGGGATCCATAGAACTTTGGCTATGTGGATTCGGAATTGGCTTACCAGCAGAAAGCATAGGGTAGTGGTAAATGGAACTATTCTCCCTTGAGCTCAGTGACGAGTGGCTTTCTGCAAGGATCTGTTCTGGGATTCTTACTCTTTGCAATTTTTATAAATGATGTGGATCAAGAAGTAGAAGGGTCAGTAAGTTTGCAGATGGCACCAAGATTGGAGATATTGTGGGTAGTGTAAAAGGTTGTCATGGGTTACAACAAGATATAGACAGGATGCAGAGTTAAGTTGAAATGTGGCAGGTAGAGTTCAATCTAAGTGTGTGGTGATGCATTTGGAAAGTCAAACTTGAAGGCAGTGTACATGGTTAATGGCAGGATTCTTAACAGTGTGAAAGAACAGTGGGATCTTGGTATCCAAATCCATAGCTCTCTCAAGGTTGCCATGCAGATTGATAGAGTAGTTAAGAAGGTTTATGTTATGCTGTCTTCATTAGTCATGGGATTGAGTTCCAAAGTCGTGAGGTAATGTTGCAGTTCTATAAAACTCTGGTTCACCCAGAATTGGAATGGAGTAAAACCTGTGTTATCCAAAATTCAAGCAATTGGCAGCCTTAAGCAACTGGCTAAAAGATCATGGAAAATAAATGGTTAAAAAATACGGAAGTTTAAAATTACCAGACTTCGTCGAAAAGCATTATGGGGATCATGCCTTGATTGGACAATGTGCTTTATGAGGCAATGTTAACAGAGCTAGAGCTTTTCTCTTAGGAGTGAAGAAGTTTGAGAGGTGACTTTATAGGGGTCTACAAGATTATGAGAGGTTTCGATAAGATGGATACCAACCATTTTTTTCCTGGGATGAGAGAAGCAAATACCAAAAGACATCTGTCTAAGGTGAGGAGACGAATGTTTAGGGGAGACATCAGGAATAAGTAATTTTTACACAGAGTAGTGGCTACTTTGAATTCATTGTCAGGAGTGGTGGTAGAGGCTGTTACAAAATGGAGATTTAAAAGGACTCTTAGATAAGTGCACAGATACAAGAAAAAGAAAGAGTTATGGGTATAAAATGGGGAAGGTTTGGTTTGTTGAGTAGGTTTCTATTGAATGGTACAACTTTGTTGGAGGAAGGTCCTGAACTGTGCTGTAATCGTATGTGTGTGTATTATGAGTAGATAGTTCCATGGAACTGCTGTACCTTCAGCAGTCTATTGCTCAAGCCTGACTGAATATTGCTTTCAGTTAACAGTCATAAAGAAAGTACAGATACTTTAAAGAGCCAAAATATAGTTTCAGGGTGATGTGGTTGGCACACCAGTTTGCACAATGCCTTTACAGCGGCAGCAATTGGCTCTGGGGTTCAAATCCTGCTTGTTTGTAAGGAGTTTGTACATTCTCCCTCTGTCTGCATCGGTTTTCCCTGGGGTCTCTGGTTTCCACCTACCATTCAAAAAACACTGGGGGTCTAGGTTAATTGGGTGGAAATTGGGCGGCATGTACTCATGGGCCGAAATGGCCTGTTATCGAGATGTATGTCTAAAATTTAAATTTAAAATAGAAAAATATATATTTAGAAATAAAAGCTTCCTAGGGAGCTGGGTGAGTATCTAATAGCTAGCTACTACTGCTCATTTTACACCCCCACACATCTTGAATATTCTGCCCTTCAAATTATGTTGGAATGGACATGGAACATCATTAAAAGGAATGTTAGACAGTCCCCAATATGATATAAGTAGCTAGCCAGTGAAATTGAACATGGTATGCATAAAAAGGATTATTTTCCTAATTCAGACCATCACATTTTCATTTGGAGACTCCAGATGAATTGAAAATTGAAAAATGTTCATGGTTGTTTATTGTCAAGTTCATTTGTCTTTCATTGTTTGGAATATTACAAATTGCCACAAAAATGATGAGTCAGCTGTATATTTATATAAAAATTTGAGACTCCAAATATCATTCTCAAAGACACTATCTGTTCTGGCTGTTAAAGGTATGTAAAGTAGGAGTAGCACAGAAGAATTGGGTCTAATGGTTATCCAAAGCCTTATTGGTAAGTGATGGAGAAATTTTATCAGGATCTTGCAGATAAATACATTTAACACCATCATCCCCTTAAAACTGATCAGCAATCTCTAGCACCCCACTCTGTCATTGGATCCTGAATTTCCTCACCAACAAATCGCAGTTAGTAAGGATTGGTAAGAACATCTACTCCACAATCTCCATTAGTACTGGTGCACCACAGGGTTGTGCTCTTAGCCCCCTGCTCCACTCACTATACAGCTATAATTGTGTGGGTTAGTACAACAACTACACTACTTACAAATTCGCTGATGATACCTTAGTAGTGGATTGTATACAGGAGGGAGATTGAAAACTGGGCTGAATGGTGCACCAACATGTCACCAAAATCAAGGAGCTGATTGTTGACTTCAGGAAAGAAAAGCCAGATGTGTACAGTCCAGTGATCATTGAGGGATCAGAAGTGGAGAGGGTGAACAAATTTAAGTTATTGGGAGTGCCTATCTTGGATTATCTTTCCTGGACTCAACACACCAATGGCATCAGTAAGAAAGCACATCAATGCCTCTACTTCCTCAGTTTTGGTATGACATTAGAAATCCTGGCATCTTTCTACATATGGTGGAAAGTATGCTGACAAGCAGTATCATGGTCTGGTATGATGTCACCAATACCCCTGAGTGTAAAGCCCTGAAAAAGGCAGTGGATACTGCACAGGACATCAAAGACAAAAAAAACCCACCCTTGAGAACATCTACAGGGAACACTACCATCAATGATCTACATCATCCAGCACATGCTCTGTTCTCACTGCTACCAGCAGGAAAGAGGTGTAGGTATCACAAGACTTGCACAGCCAGGTTCAGAAACATCTGCTACCCCTCCACCATCAGACTCCTCAATAAACTCAATCAGGGACACATTTAAGGACTCTAACTTTCTCACTTTATTTTTTTTATTCTTTCTGTATTTCACAGGCAGTTTGTTTACAATTTTTTATTTGTTTACATGTGTGAGTTGTGTACAGTTTTTTTTTCTTTTTGCATTACTAATATGTGGTAATTCTGCCTCATACACAGGAAAAAGTATCTCAGGGTTGTATGTGATGTCATGTATGTACTCTGACCATAAATCTGTAATCTGAAAGTGTGGAAGGATCTCTTCTGCTTGTGGACACTTAAATTGAATAGGTTATGTTTTGATTGACTTTTTTATCTACATATCCATCTTGACTGGGTGCTTGCCCAAATTTTCAATTTCTTTTCACATTCCTCATTGTTAATAGTAGTCCCTAGGCCTAATTATTTTGAGGGACACCCTAAGCCTTGTGATCTATTAGGGTGCTGCAGCTGTGCTGTTAAACAGCCAGAGGAATGCCCAGATAGGAACTGTTTGATCTTGAATCTATCCAATTTTGTGCATGCTTCATGGTGGTGAAGCCTATCTAGTCTCTTCTTATAATGTAAGCCCTCCAGTTCTGGTAATGTCCACGAGTCTTTTTTGTGCCCTTTCCAGTTTAATGACATCCATCCTAGAGCAACGCAACTAGAACTGCATCACAATTCAGTTTACTTCAGATTTATTTGTTTTATGTACCAAAGTGCAGTCTACTTTCTACTGTCTGTGTTCTCAGATATGTGGCATGACCCAAGGTTTCTTATTAACTTCTACAGATGAATCATAGAAGGTACCTTGTCTAGATGCATCACAGCTTGATATAGGAATTGCTGAAGGAATTATACAAGACCCTTCCCTTCAGCATAATTTTAACCCATTACTATCAAGAAGAAGATACAAGAGCATGAAAATCAGGACTGGGGAATAGCTTCTCCCAATATTTCACCATTAGACTAATGAACAGTATCCTGCAACTGGTGTAAATCATCCCAAATATTTATAAATATATTTGTTTTCATTATTTATATGTTCAGCATATACAGTGTATTCTGTGCTTTTGTGTGTGCACTTTGGTTTGAAGAGATGGTCGGGTTGGTATGTACAATCAGAATATAATAAACATGAACATGAACTTGCTCTGCTGAAGACTGTAAGAAACTGCACAGAGAGGGAAACACAGCTCAGGCCCTCAGACAAACCTACCATTCCTCCTTATGCTCTGTGCTGTATGCATAACTTGTCTGGAAAGCAGGCAAAACAAAGCTTTTCTTTACTATATCACTAGATATAGGACAATACACATTACAAATTCAAATCAAATAATTTCCTGTTGAGCTGCATCCTTCTCAACTGGGGCTTGACTTTGCTCCTTTGCTGCTATTACTTAGTAATGGATGTACCCAGAGGAAAATCTGTGTCTCTTCCTGACACATTTTGTATGTGATTGGATGGATCAGAAAGTTTGCATAGAGGAGATTAAAAACTCAGTCAGTGGGTTGGTTCCATTAGTGTCAGCTGGCAAGCATATTTTTCAGCAAAAAGAAAAATGAGAAAGTGTCCAGCAACTATTTCTCAGCTTCAGTAATCAATGGTTCAACTCTGCAGACTCTTCAGGTTTGATTGCATGAGCCTGTTTTTAGAGCACCTCACTGATCATCAGCTGTAACGCAGAATTCAGTACCTTTCTGAACACTCAATCTCCAGAACAGGACTGTCTCGAAAGGATGCACTCAGTGGCATTTCTGGAAAAACTCAAGAAACACAATGGGACCTGAATGGAAGTTGTTCAAAGACACTATAGTACTTTGAATAACTTTCAAGTTAACTTATTCCTAAAATTATTCCTGCATTGAACATAGAAGGGGTGCTGATAACACCAATTAAGTAACCATCTTGCCAGTATTATTAGGAAAACAAGTGAAGCATTCATTACAATTTGGTACCAGAATAATCCTATAGTCATTTGAATGTCATATAACATTTTATTTCATGTAAGTAGGTGAATTTAGTGGGGATGAATGATATACACTATGAATATTTTCTGGTAGTTTTGCTGCTGGATAAATCAAATAACAGAGTAATGTTATTACATCAGATGATTTTAAACAACAATTTGTTCATGAGAGTGGCAGTTCCAACATTGGTTATTCATTTGTGATTGCCCTTGAACTGATGAGACAGCAAGGACACAACTTCAATGGTGAGTACAGAGTCACATAAAGGGCAAGTTTGACATATTTCTCTTCCAAAGGAAACCTTCCCAGATAGGTTGATATGACAATTTGATAATGCCCTACTCATCCTCACAGTAACTAACACTTGCTGTTAAAATAGAAAATTAATTTGATTGCGCGTATTGAAGCTCCAAATACAGCTTTATCTCATATGACGCCGAAACAACATTTTCCTTGATTCCACATTCAGACCACATTAAAGATAAAATCTAAATCAGATTCACGTAGCAGTATTTAGTGGTGGTGTTGGTGGCGGGGTGGGGGGGGGGTCGAGCGGGGGGAGGGTTGTGAAGATCAATAAAATGAAAGTAAGTAAACATGACAAGTTGGATTACCTTTAGTCAGGGTCAGCCTTATGGTGGTGTCCAGATGGGTGCAGGGACAACGAGCCAGTAGTTTTCTGTCTTCTGGACATTTTGTTTCAGTAAAAACACATATGAACAGCAAAGGAGCTGAAGACAAAGCCAGAATAAGCCTTACTATAAGTGAGTCTATTTAAAATTGTTGTAGCATGTCTGGCAGCAGTACAGCAGGTGGGAGGGAAACCTTTGTAAACGTCAGTATCACTGCTATTATAACAAGTTTGAAATTCTGAGCACACACAAGCATTGCTCACAGATGCAAATGTTGCTCAGCAGTTCAATCCATGCAAAGATAATAAGTGCCAAAAGGAGTTGATATGTTAAAGGGTGCAAGGTGTGCCTGCTGTCTGCTTGTGCCCTACAGATACTCATTTAAGCCATAATAATGGAGACATGACCCACACTGTTTGGCAGGCAGTGATACACCACACTCTCCATCTGTGCATCGAATCAGGTTAGCTGGATTTGGGATTCCAAACCTCATTGGGAATTTATACATGCCATCCCATCTGTCTACTCTTTATTTCCAAGATACAAGCAAGTCTCCTCTGAAGCCTGTTGGGAATTTACACAAGGAGTTCAAGCAAGCTTTAGAAAAATATTAAACCATTTTTAACATGGGGAAAAAACATACAAATATGTGGAATTTGTAACGCAAATGGAACATATTCCAATGACATCACCCAATGAGAAGTATTATTTTACAATTCAATCATAAATTGTTTGATATTATGGAATAATTAAAATAACTGTCATGTTAATTTGTCTTTGCATTGGCTCCCTGTGTGTAACATGGCATGACAAATCATTTGTGTTTTCAGAAAATAGGCTTTAACAATTTGACATGCCATATTAGTGCCAGATTTGCAGCTTTAAGATGCAATAAATAAACAATAAAATAAATAAATAAACAAACAAAAGGAAAAAACAATAACTGATCATTCAAGTCTCATGAAACTCCATGAAAAATCAACTCTTGGTGAAATAGTTTATAAATATATCTTGGGTTTCCCCATTGAAGCTATTGCATAAAAATGAATGTTGCACATAAGTTTGGAGCCATTGAGTCAATTTTAATTGATCATGAGGTGAATGAAACCTGCAAAATGTCATATATTTTCCACCATGTATTAACCATCAATTGCCTTGAACATGTAATAATGCAAATATATGTATCAGCTGAAAGCTTCTAAAAATCAGTTATGCAAAAATCATTAAAACAATTAAAGTTTTGTAGTTCTTTTCTTATGATATGTTATTAGGAAGAGATAAACTAAATTGGTTAAAAACGTAGTGTGGAGACTCTGTGCTGTTAAATTCTATGTGATTCTTTCATATGTGGTCCCTCAGTGAGAATTAAATGATGATTTGATAAGGCATATGTAGTTAATGAGATAAAATGTTACAATATTAATAGTAACTACCTGTAGTTACATAAAATTTATAGGAATTTACTTTCCAAAGAAGTTATTATTTGTTCCCTCAATATTATGTAGTTTCCACATGATCATTCAATTACGAATGTGTCAATTTTTATTTCTGTGATGAACCTAATTTGATTGTTTGGGTAATTCTTCTCATTATCTGGGCTTCTCCAGCAGAAATCACTTTTGAGAAATGATCTGCAAATTGTTGAGTTGAGATTCTCCTAGTTCCTTGCAGATACTGGATGTCTCTACTCTTGTCCAATTCTTGCCCTGAGTTCATTGGAGCAGCAATCAAGAATCACAGCATCCACTCTTCACAAATTGGTCCCATTCTCCATAGTTTCCCAGATCATTTTCAGTTGTGGAATGTCGAGCAGCATGAGCTCCAGCCACAATGCACTTCCCTTTAAGAGGCTTGGATTGGTTTTAAGAAATATAGGCTACCTTTAACTGTAGCTATACATTGGCTTCTTGTTAATGTGCCCAGCTTACAAACACGACTGACAGGATTCTACAATGGAAAAACAAAGCTGCCATACTGTTTGCCTTCCACTAACATCTGTCGAAGGTTATTTGTTTTCAGCAAAGTGGTTCTTAAAATCCATAGTTGTCTGCTCTGTGCTTTACAAGCTCCCATCAAGAGAGCACAGCTGTCGTCACCAGACAGAGCAAGCAACTGCAGAGGAAAGGAGGAACTATCAATCTCAAAGGCCACTTCTTAGCTAGATTGTCAGAAAAAAATATTTTAGACTGATGCTAATAACATTAATCCCAATCGTGGAGATGGCACCTTGGTTTCATTTTACTTCCCCTCTCTTTATGCAATTATAATATTTGTTTTGTCACAAGATCAAACTAATAGGCCACACAAAATCAATATTCCACTTCAATGAACCAAGCTGACAAATTTTATATGTGGTAAATGAAACATCCTCACACATTTTCATAGTGTCTATCCTCGGCAGTCCATACTGTGCCATCCAAGGGGCAGCAGATTCCAGTGGCTGTGGTTTCACAGTGGAACCCAGTGGCTGCAGCTTTCTTCCTCTTCCCTACGTCCCACTTCTGCATTGTCCCACACTCACTTCTGATTTATCTATTGCAGATAGTTTCAGAGCACTGTTCCTTTCCCTTTGGTAACAAGAAGGAGATTGAGAATAAACAATTGAGAACTTGCTCGAAGGAGGACCATCAAAGTTCAGATTTATTGTCAGTGTGCATACATTTGAGCACATTCAACCCTGAGATTCCTTTTATTCCTTGCAGGCCAGGAAGAATTTCTACTTATCAATAAATGTAAACCACCTTACACGGTGGAAGACTTGGAATCCGAGGTAAGGTCAGGCCCAATTTAGTTAATGTGACATTGTCCCCAAATTTCCACTTAAATGTGATTTGAGTGAAAATGGTAGATTAATCATAGGAAATCATTGAACTAAGGACTGCATCTTGGACGCTGTAATTTGCCTGGTCAAAACATAAAGCACTCCTTCTCACACCTGCACTGATCTTCACTGAAACAACCAGCAAGGTTGACACACAAGGAGGCCATACGTTCCATTGAACCCTAGCAGTATAATCTCTTCACCTTTTTAACTGCTTTTTTAAACTTCACTTTTTCTATACTCTAAACTATGTTGATGTCCTTTTCCCTATGCACTACACAATTTGATTATTGTAACAATACTCCCTACACTTGTCTATTTGTTTCTCCATTTGTTATTCCTGCTGTATGAGTTGACTTGCTTGGATAGCACGTGAAATGATTTTTTTTTAACTGAGATTGGTACATGTGACAATAGAAAACTTTAATCAAAGTAAAGCCCTGTCAGAGAGTTGTGAAAAAAAATGATTGAAGACAAAGGATGTAATTGTATTTGAATAATAAATTCACATATTCCACAGAGCAATCTCTCTCTCTCCGCATTTTTGTTTTGATGCACTGAAGATCATATCACCATTATCAAACAAATTATTCAAATAGCCATTTCAATTGTAAAGAATGATGGCAGTTCTTGACAATGGGAAGTGAGGATGTATCAGGGTAGGTATTGCTCTAAAATGTGCATTGGGAAGTTGAAGCATCACTCCAGACTGTGTAGAGAGAATAGTTTCTGCAGAATTGCATAATGGAATATGTTCAGCTCTGACCATTCCAACAAAATGGTAGAGGATGAGAGACTGAAAAAGGAGACCTCAATGTTAAGAAGAAATCTGTTGGCGATTCAGGAAGAGACGATTAAAAAAAGGGCCATGGGTGTGCTAGGGAAGGGTTAAATTGTTACGGGGTAGGTTTATACAGGTCAGCGCAACATTGTAGCTCGAAGACCATGTTCTTGTAAGTTTCTATGTTCTATAAAGGGTGGGAGCAGAAGAGGAAGTGAGAGTTACTTGGTGAAGAGAAAATTCTTAATGTGAAGAAAAACAGGGCATAAAGGAAGCAGTGTCGTGAACAGCACAGACAAAAGCAAAAGAAAGAACATGGGAGAAAAGAACAAGGTACTGCCAGGAAACCAGGTTGGAAGAGATAGACAGGCCGAGAAGGAAGGAGAGAGAATGGGTGATCAGTCCTGTGGAAGTTAGAATTAAATTGTTTGATTTGCATGTGGCAGCTAATGAAATTTCCCAGTTAAAGACAAAGCAGTTGTTCATTTAAATATGCAAATAGACACAGATAACCATTCTCTCCTCACCAACTCACCAATCCTGATCACAATATCAAATCCACAGACAAGGTTGGCGCACTGACTCTTTATCTCACCAAGGCCAAACAACAGCTCTCAGACATCTCCTCTTATTTAGCCATCAAATAGAACCCCACCCAATTTTACATCCTACCAAAATTCCTCAAACCCAACTCCCCTGTAAGGTCCATTGTCTCCACATGGTCCTGGTCTACAAAACTGGTATCATCATAGACTGACTTCCTTGGTCTTCATTGGACCTGTCCCTTTCACCTACATTGGGATATCTCATATGCTCTCCATCACTTTGACAACTTCCAGTTCCCTCTGTATATACTTTCTCTAAAGAAGATCTCAGGCCACTGCTTCTTCCTACTCACCCTCAATAACTTCTCCTTTGGCTCATCCTACTTTCTCCAAGTCAATGATGTTGCAGCTAGGCCTGTCTTTTCAGTGGATATGTGGAGCAATCCATGCTGTAAACCTGCGCAACTAAAATTCCTCAACTCTTTCTCCATTGTACTGATGACATATTGGTGCTGCCTCATGCACCTATAATGAGCTTATCAACATTCACCACTTTGCTGCCAACTTTCTCACTGACCATTTGGTCCATTTCTGGTGACTCTCTTCCCTTTCTCAATCTCTTGGTCTCCATTTCGAGAGACAAACAATTGAGGACATCTTCTGTAAACCCAGTATCTCCCATAGTTACCTCCTCTACATTTCTTCCTACCTTGTTTCCTAAAAGGATTATACTTCTCCCAATTCATCGATCTCTACCACATCTGCTGCAAGGATGAGGCCTTCCATTCCAAGACATTTGAAACTAAAAATTTAAATTTAGACATACAGCACAGAAACAGGCCATTTTGGCCCATGAGCGCATGCCACCCATTACACCCAATTAACCTACAACCTCCATATGTTTAGAAGGGTTGTAGGAAACCAGAGCACCTGGAAGAAACCAACACAATCACGGGAATGACATATAATCTCCTTACAGACAGCACCAGATGTGAACCCAGGTCACTAGCATTGTAACAATGTTGTACTAACTGCTGCACTAACCAAGTCAACTCAAGTCATCATCTATATTTATTGTTCATACCATGCTTGCACAATAAAGGCAAGATAGCCTTCCTCCAGGTCCACAAAGCATATTTACATAAACATAAGTTAGGATAGAAGTTAAAGACATATACAGCAAAAGTCCACGGTACACTATGTAAATATGTTCTGGGAATTCAGGAGCCCAATGACTTGGGGGAGAAAGATGTTGCCCAATCTGGACATAAGGCCCCAAATGCTATGGAACCTCTGACCAGATGGCAGAAGGGAGAACAGTTTACATGGGTGGTATGTGGAGTCCTTCACAATGTTTTTTGCCTTTCGCCTACATTGAGTGTTGTAGATGTCCTCTGCAGGCCTTTATCCTCTGCAGGGTTTTGCAGTCTGAGGTGGTATAGTTTCCAAACCTGACGGTAAAGCAGTTGCACAGGATGCTCTCAATATATCCTCTGTAGAATGTAGTGAGTATGGAAGGTAGAACTTTAACTTTGCTCAGCCTTTGCAAGAAGTAAAGGCGCTGCTGGGCTTTCTTGGCTATGGAGCTGGTGTTAAGGGACCAGTTGAGATTCTCCGCCAAGTATACTCCTAGAAATGTGATACTCTTGACGACGTCAATGGTGGAGCCGTCAATGGAATGTGGTTTCCTCTGAGGCCTCCTAAAGTCAACAGTCATCTTGTTTATTTTATTAACGTTTAGATACCATTTAACTATATAACCATATAACCATATAACCACTTACAGCACAGAACAGGCCAGTTCAGCCCTACTAGTCCATGCCATAACAAATCCCCACCCTCCTAGTCCCATTGACCAGCACCCGGTCCATACCCCTCCAGTCCTCTCCTATTCATGTAACTATCCAGTTTTTCCTTAAATGTAACCAATGATCCTGGCTCAACCACGTCTGTTGGAAGCTCATTCCACATCCCTACCACCCTTTGCGTAAAGAAATTTCCCCTCATGTTCCCCTTATAATTTTCCCCCTTCAATCTTAAACCATGCCCTATAGTTTGAATCTCCCCCACTCTTAATTGAAAAAGCCTATCCACGTTTACTCTGTCCCTTTTAAAATCTTAAACACCTCTATCAAGTACCCTCTCAATCTTCTACGCTCCAGAGAAAAAAGCCCCAGTCTGCACCAACCTTTCCCTGTAACTCAAACCTTGAAATCCTGTCAACATTCTCGTGAACCTTCTCTGCACTCTCTCTATTTTGTTTATATCTTTCCTATAATTTGGTGACCAAAACTGTACACAGTACTCCAAATTTGGCCTCACCAATGCCTTGTACAATTTCATCATAACCTCCCTACTCTTGAATTCAATATTCCGATTTATGAAGGCCAACATTCCAAATGCCTTCTTCACCACACGATCTACCTGAGTATCAGCCTTGAGGGTACTACTTACCACAACTCCTAAATCCCTTTGTTGCTCTGCACATCTCAATAGCCTACCATTTAATTCATATGACCTATTTAGATTTGCCTTTCCAAAATGTAACACCTCATACTTATCTGTATTAAATTCCATCAGCCATTTCTCAGCCCACACCTCCAGCCTTCCTAAATCACCTTTTAATCAACGGTAATCTTCCTCACTGTCCACAGCACCACCAATCTTTGTATCATCCGCAAACTTGCTTATCCAATTCTCCACCCCTACTTCCAGATCGTTAATATATATAACAAACAATAGTGGCCCGAGGACCGATCCCTGAGGAACTCCACTAGTCACCGGCCTCCAACTGGACAAACAATTTTCTACCACTACTCTCTGACACCTCCCATCCAACCATTACTGAATCTATTTCACTACCTCCTCATTTATACCTAATGCCTCCACCTTTTTTCCTAACCTCCTGTGGGGAACTTTGTCAAAAGCTTTACTAAAGTCTAAATAGACAACATCCACAGCTTTCCCTTCATGAACCTTTTTTGTAACCCCCTCGAAAAACTCAATCAGGTTTGTCAAGCATGATCTACCCCTGACAAAACCATGCTGATTATTCCCTAGCAATCCCTGTACCTCCAAATATTTGTAAATACCATCCCTCAGAACACTTTCCATCAACTTGCCCACCTACGTCAGACTCACGGGCCTATAATTTCCAGGTTTACATTTAGACCCTTTCTTAAACAGCGGAACCACATGTGCCACCCTCCAATCCTTTGGCACTACCCCCGTGGCCAGTGACATCCTAAATATCTCTGTTAATGGCCCCAATATCTGTCCACTAGCCTCCCTGAGTGTCCTTGGGAATATTTTGTCCGGTCCTGGAGATTTATCTACCTTTATCTTTTTCAACACAGCCATCACTACCTCCTTGGTTATCCTTATATGCTTCATTACCTCCCCACTATTTTTCTTTACCTCAACTGGTTCAATATTTTTTTCCCTAGTGAATACCGAGGCAAAGAAATCATTCAAAATTTCCCCCATTTCCTCTGATACAGGTTGTGTGCTCTGCACCGGTCCGTTAGTGACTGCATCTCATCTCTGCACGCTATCTCCTCCTCATTCTTACTAAGTCCTGCTTTTTAAACAACTAGATTCCCCTCTACCACCATCATCTCAGCCCTTAACCACATATTCTCTATTTCCCCCATATCTACCCTGACCCTTTTTCCCCCATATGCACAGCAAAGACAGAGTTCCTGTAATCCTCATCTACCATCCTACCAGGACCCATATCCATCTTTCAGTATCTACAATATGATCCCACCTCCAGACACATACTCCCCTCCTTTCCTGCTTTCTGCAGGGACCACTCCCTCCAAGACTTCCTCATCCACTCATTCCTTCCCACCAATCGCCCACTTAGTACCTACTCTTGTGACCACAAGAAATGCTACAAATGCTCACGTCTCCTCCCTCACCACCTTTAGGAGACACAAAGAGTCCTTCCAAGTAAAGCAACACTTCACTTGTGAATCTGTAGGGGTCATTGACAGTATTCATTGCTCTCAATACAGCCTCCTCTAAATTGATGAGACTGAACGTAGATTGGGAACAACACCCGATATTCCATCCTGGAATTCTTCAACCAGATTTCATCAATATTGACCTCCAATTTCCAATCATCCCCTTCCCTGATCTTTCCCTTTCCCTCATCCCTCGGTCCCCCTTTCTCATGCTCCCCAATCCCTTCCCTTCCTTCTCCTATCAGAGACCTATCTTTCTTAGCTCTCTGCTTAGTCTACCATTACTTCTCAACTTATTTCTCTTCTATCCTCCCACCTGCATACACACTTCTTACCTTATGATCCCCCCCCTCAACTATTTGTTCATTTGTCTACCTGATTTTCAGCACATCTGAAGAAGGATTCAGGCCCAAAACATTGACTGCCTTTTACTTCCTGTGGATGCTGCATGCCCTGCTGTGTTTTGCCAGCACTTTTGTGTATTGCACTCAATCTCAGCATCTGCAGATTTTCTTGTTTACCTACAAATATAAGCATGTATTATAGCATAGATTGCCGAGCCAAAATCTTTTCCTAGATCATCAACAAGAAAGATGTGAGCAATTTTTGTAATAGTACAGATTCTATCACCAAGGTGTATATTGGTGTACAGATTGTAGTGTAGGATGACTGTGATTGGCTGAGAGTATAGCCATGCCTACAGCTGGAAGGTTTTAAAGGGTTCCTCTTAGCCAGACCAGGTCATTCTGGACTGGTTGACCTACATGTGATACGCTCCAGTCTTCTAATTAATAAAAGCCTTGGTTTGGATCAACAAACCTTTGATTCTTTCGACGTGCTCCACACAGGCACACCACAAAACCCCTACATAGGAAAGACTAGCTAACAACCTCACAATCTAGAGGTTTTAAAGTATGTTGAGACTTTGATGCTGATGGTTCAAACCGATTCTTTACACTAACTCCAAGTTAAAATCAAAACTGTCATAAGTATATTTGGGTCCAGGAGAGAAAGATAATTCAATGTATTAAAGCACAAAATCCATCAAGAAATATCACAGTGAAATGTTTATGCATTTCTTCGATTATAAAACAAAAGATGTCATGCTACTTGGATGCTACATTTTACCAGAATTTTGTTGATGTACTCCATAAGTTGCATTTAAATCTGTCTCCTTTTGGGTATAATAATATTGAAATATAACTTTAAATTTATACTAGGATTCACTCTTTCAATATCCAATGAGCTTGGTCTTTGACAGCAATACATAAGGGAATGGAAGAGGGTGGGATCAGCGGAAGCTGAGGAAATGGCTAAGTCTGTGAAGGTGATTTTTGTGATAAATCATGTTACTCTGGTGAATATTCCATCACAAGCTTACATTACTTGCAAAACACCAACGGACTAGAGAAGAGCAAAATATTTAGTTGAAGGGATTGAAGCAAAATGATGAGGTTTAAAGTATTAGTTATTTTATTAAAGATGAATATGTTCAACATACATTCTGGTTATCTTTGCTGTATATTAGAAGACAGAGTGTCCTTGGATTAAACACCAGAATGTTATATATTTTAACAATCCCTGAATGGTTAGACAAATTTAATATTTGAACTGGTTGCAATAAGATTGAGCAATAGAGCAAAACTGGTCCAGTTCTGATGAACAACCTGCTCTGCATGCAAGATTTTATGATTTGTTTAATAGAAAAGAGAATTGAATACTGCCAAATAGACTGATGCCATTTTGTGCTACCACTAAGAGGAATTTATACCTCACTCAAAAAGAGTTTGGAATAAGATTTAGCAGGTGGAAACATACCTAAATCAATGAAAAAGTCACTAATGCGATGTTTGACAATCTTACAGTAGACAGCTTTCAGTAAGTTACCAAATCTGTTGAGGGATGCTGATGAGCCATTGGAGTTCACAAATGAAAAGAATTAATTCCTTACATTTTAAATACAATAAACAATTGACATTATTCTCTTGCTGCAAGTGAGTTGTAGTGAAAATGCACACTTGAACATTGCAGCTTGGATGAAAGATTTGTCCCTTAGTTAAGTAAAATAGAAACAGTGATCATACAATCCCTCAAGCCTGTTTCACCATTTAAGGAGATCACAATGCAGTTTATCTTAAAATCCTGCTTTCTGCTTTCAAAAACATGTCAGTGTGGTGTTGAGCATTAATTGCATTTCTTTCATGAACAGAAATTTTTTGAGGTTTGGATTTTATCTTTGACCATTATCACTTTCAGGCCATATCCATGATCTAATCTCAAGAACTGTTTTCCATCATTAAAATGAACTATTTCTTAGCCTTCATACATATTGGAGAAAAGCAGTCTTGAAACAGAGAAATAACTGCAATGTCCTTTTTCTTTGTGAATATTGCTGAGAAGAGACTGCCATCCGTGCGGTACCAGATGTAAACAGCGTCTTCATTGTTGAGGTCTTTCATGGCTTGGTTCAGCATCATGCTGAAGAAGATTGAAATGAGGGTTGGTGCCAGAACACAGCCTTGCTTCACGCCATTGTTAATGGAGAAGGGTTCAGAGAGCTCATTTCTGTATCTGACCCGACCTTGTTGGTTTTCGTGCAGTTGGATAATCATGTTGAGGAACTTTGGGGGACATCCGATGCGCTCTAGTATTTGCCAAAGCCCTTTCCTGCTCACGGTGTCGAAGGCTTTGGTGAGGTCAACAAAGGTGATGTAGAGTCCTTTGTTTTGTTCTCTGCACTTTTCTTGGAGCTGTCTGAGGGCAAAGACCATGTCAGTGGTTCCTCTGTTAGCGCGAAAGCCGCACTGTGATTCTGGGAGAATATTCTCGGCGACACTAGGTATTATTCTATTTAGTAGAATCCTAGCGAAGATTTTGCCTGCAATGGAGAGCAACGTGATTCCCCTGTAGTTTGAGCAGTCTGATTTCTCGCCTTTGTTTTTGTACAGGGTGATGATGGTGGCATCACGAAGATCCTGAGGCAGTTTACCTTGGTCCCAACAAAGCTTGAAAAACCCATGCAGTTTGGCATGCAGAGTTTTGCCGCCAGCCTTCCAGACTTCTGGGGGGATTCCATCCATACCTGCTGCTTTTCCACTTTTCAGTTGTTCGATTGCCTTCTATGTCTCATCCAGGGTGGGAACCTCATCCAGCTCTAGCCTTAGGGGCTGTTGAGGGAGCTGGAGCAGGGCGGAATCTTGGACTGAGCGGTTGGCACTGAAAAGAGATTGGAAGTGTTCTGACCATCAGTTGAGGATGGAGATCTTGTCGCTGAGGAGGACTTTGCCGTCTGAGCTGCGCAGCGGGCTTTGGACTGCAAGCTCACACCAAGACACAAGAGAAACTTGTCCGTGAACTACTCTTTGCAGATGATGCCGCTTTAGTTGCCCATTCAGAGCCAGCTCTTCAGCGCTTGACGTCCTGCTTTGCGGAAACTGCCAAAATGTTTGGCCTGGAAGTCAGCCTGAAGAAAACTGAGGTCCTCCATCAGCCAGCTCCCCACCATGACTACATCGGGCACACAAAACTCAAAACGGTCAACCAGTTTACCTATCTCGGCTGCACCATTTCATCAGATGCAAGGATCGACAATGAGATAGACAACAGACTCGCCAAGGCAAATAGCGCCTTTGGAAGACTACACAAAAGAGTCTGGAAAAACAACCAACTGAAAAACCTCACAAAGATAAGCGTATACAGAGCCGTTGTCATACCCACACTCCTGTTCGGCTCCGAATCATGGGTCCTCTACCGGCACCACCTACGGCTCCTAGAACGCTTCCACCAGCGTTGTCTCCGCTCCATCCTCAACATCCATT
Organism: Narcine bancroftii; assembly: GCF_036971445.1. Classification (NCBI taxonomy): domain Eukaryota; kingdom Metazoa; phylum Chordata; class Chondrichthyes; order Torpediniformes; family Narcinidae; genus Narcine; species Narcine bancroftii. The sequence goes on along the minus strand of NC_091474.1, from coordinate 177,319,118 downwards.
GGAACGCTTACACCCCTAACGTCGAAGTACTCGAGATGGCAGAGGTCGACAGCATCGAGTCCACGCTGCTGAAGATCCAGCTGCGCTGGATGGGTCACGTCTCCAGAATGGAGGACCATCGCCTTCCCAAGATCGTGTTATATGGCGAGCTCTCCACTGGCCACCGTGACAGAGGTGCACCAAAGAAAAGGTACAAGGACTGCCTAAAGAAATCTCTTGGTGCCTGCCACATTGACCACCGCCAGTGGGCTGATAACGCCTCAAACCGTGCATCTTGGCGCCTCACAGTTTGGCGGGCAGGAACCTCCTTTGAAGAAGACCGCAGAGCCCACCTCACTGACAAAAGGCAAAGGAGGAAAAACCCAACACCCAACCCCAACCAACCAATTTTCCCTTGCAACCGCTGCAATCGTGTCTGCCTGTCCCGCATCGGACTTGTCAGCCACAAACGAGCCTGCAGCTGACGTGGACTTTTTACCCCCTCCATAAATCTTCGTCCGCGAAGCCAAGCCAAAGAAAGATTGCTGAGAAATATTAATTGAAGATCTAATTTCTTTACTCCAGCTCCACTTTGTTCCTTAATGGGCTTTACTCTTCCCTTGGTTACCATCTTCTCCTAAATATGCTTAGAAAATACTTTAGCCTTTTCATTAAGCTTGTCTGCCCAGTGACATTTTGAGGGGAAAATAAGTGTAGGATAATAAATGCTAGGTCTCCCAAAAATATTTTGAGGAGCACAGGGACCTTGGTGTAGAATTCAAGGATCTCTGAAGGTCGGAGCGCAAGCAGATAATTTGGTTAAGAAGGCATATTGGATACTTGCTTTCATCACCTGGGGTACAGAACATAAGGGGCTGGGAGGTTATGATACAAAGCTGGAGTACCTTGTGCAGTTTGGGTTGTCACACTATTGGAAATACTGTACATGATGCACTGGATAGGATGTAGAGAAGATTCACTGTGATATGTGTGGCATAGTCAGTGGTGGATTAACTATTAGGCTGAAACCTAGGGCCTGGAGGTTGAAGGGGCTTCAGCCTATTCAGCAAAGGATAGCCTGGTCTCGGTTTATCATTCACACTTAATGCAGGTTTGCATAGGTGAGTCAGCATTGCACCGTTGCTAGGGTGACACGTGCAGTAGTTTCTGGGAGTAGGCAGTGGCGCCGAGGCAGCAGCATGAAGATTTGTCGCTGCAACGTGTATGATCCTCCACCTTCCCACCAAACTATTAGATCTTTATTGTCCAATTTAGTGATAGAGACATTAAAAATCTAATAGTTTGGGGGAAGGTTGAGGATGATTGGGGGTGTGGTGGGGGTTGAATTAAAGCAGCTCGCCCAGAGTGCCTGGAGACAGTTAAGTAATTAATGGCACTCTAGTGGGGACCCCAAATGCTGTGGTCTCACAATTCAAAAACAGTCGCCCTGCCCTGCCATCTTCTTGTGTGAATTCCCTGCTGATTGGGCTATCAGCTGGCATGGATTATGTGAACACAAGATGCGAAAAGAATTCATTGTTCAAACAGTGTATTGGGGAGGGAGAGCCCAAGAGGTAAGAGCTGTAATTAAAATGTTTGTTGTATTAAAAACTGAATTGATTTACAAATTGTGGCCCACAGTTCAGGTAGGCCGAGGGAGGGTTTGGTATTGAGTGTTGAGAGTTCCAGTCACCGGAGCTACTGACGCCCGAGTCCTGACTCCGAACCCTGCCCTGTCTCCTTAGCCTACTGCACATGCACACTGGTTCAATTCAAACATTAAATTAACTTCAATCAATTTTTACACTGGAGATGTAGGTGAAGTAATCAACGGAGTGCATTTTCATTATAAAATTATTTAAAAGATAATTTTAAATGTAGTTTAAATTATTGGTGACTTACTCCATTTGAATGGGATGTGATCAATTAAATGCAGAGTCTGCCCGTGTGCAGGGAGTGGCTGCGTGCTTCGGTCTCTACCTCCCGACACTCTGTCATCCCATTTGGGGTGGTAGTGCTAGTGAATACGGGGAGAGAGCTGGGAGGTGGAAAATTTTAAAAAGGCAGATGTTTTCCAAGCTCATTGGAGGGGAGAGAGAGAGAGAGAGAGAGAGAGAGAGAGAGAGAGAGAGAGAGAGAGAGAGATAAAGTTGAAAGGAGTGGAGAGTGGTTGGGATGGACGTGGTACCGGTCTGTGCTGTGATCCTTGTCTTGTCAGCTCAACCACCATTTTAAGCACCACCATGGAAAAGACGGGAGAGATGAGAAAGTCTCTTCTAATGCTATGACCAATCTAAAGGGGACACACACACACACACACACACACACACACACACACACACACACACACACACACACACACACACACACACACACACACACACACATGCATACACGCACACGCAGAGCACAGAGTTTCCTCTATCACTTTGTGGTCAACAGAAGCAAAGGTTTCCTGGATGTGGCTACCAATTTAAGAGTATGTGTATGTACGTTAATTGCAAAATGTGTTTGCGCGTGCGCGCACAGCTGTGGTCATGGCACTTTTTTTATGAGCTCTTGCTCCCCATAATGTTAAAAATCTAGCTAAGCCCCTGCAAGGGTGGAGGGGGGGGGGGGGTTGCTTACTAAAGCTCAGCCTAAGGCCCAGGTAGTAGTTAATTCTCCTCTGAGCAGAGTGCTTTAGATTTATGCGAAGAGGCTGTAGGATGGATTTATTCTTCTCAGAAAGGAGGAGGAGGATGGGGAGCTGGCAGTACTATACAAAATTTTTGAGAAGCACAGATCTCATTGAGCTTTTGAGCCATAATAGAGGTGTGTAAAATAGAGGACATTACTGTGAGGTAAAGGGTACTAAGAATCAGGGTTTAGAGGGAGGATTTCTGGGGGCAGATGAATGGATTGGGTGATTAAAATCTGACTGAGGAACACAGAAACATCACAATGATTTGGTAGCAAAATTAAAATTGGTTAAGTAATGAGGGAACTTGTTGGGTACAACAATCAACTCCACTTCATCTTTCTCTCTTCATAATTTCTAATTCTTGATGATAAAACAGGGTTTTAATTTAAACTTACAGACAGCAGTGATATCTAATTCAGGTTTTGCTCATATGGTTTATGGATTTTAACTCCTTGATCAAAATAAACGTCATGCTGACACACTGGCAATGACACAAAAAGTGTTGGCTTGCCAATAAATATAATAAATAACAGGGCACCTAGAAGTCCTTCTAACCATTTAAAGGATCAAAGTGATTTATTTTTGTGAGTGCTGGTTAATATTACTACACACATAATGCATGTCCAAATAAAATCTTAATCATTCTTCTTTAAGAACACAAACAATGAATTCACTTCTAATATCTGCAAAATAAAGATACTCTAATTTAATGGGTTAAACATTCTCACTTACAGATTGGTTTCTTATTATTTCTTCCTAACAGTGTTTTTGCCAGGTAGGTACTAGCTGGCTCTTGGAAAGTGTGGTGGGACCACCGTATTACTGTTTGTACAAGTATGGCTGGCCTGTCCCTTGTCCCTATGGCTCCTCTGCCTTGATTCTCCTAATAACCCCTCCCCCAGAACAAGCTTGGGTCTCAGGTCAGCAACATGAGATGTGCCATCAGTTTATGGTAATAAAAGCTTATCAGTCAGGTAACTTCTAGTCATTAGAGTTATTGATAGTGCATCAGGAAGGCAACTTATCTATTCAGGTAATTATTTGATTTTGCACAAGGAAACCCTGTCCTGATGTGCATAGATGACCGATCTACTGCCTTTGAAGATCTTAAGATACCAAGAACTATTTTTAAGATCAAATGCCATCCTGTACGTGGGACTGGTATGAAAATGTTGAGAAAGTATTCTGTGGGAAATGTTTCTACTTCAGCTCTATGCAGTTGTTCAAGTTATTCTGGGAAAAAAAATTGCAAAGTTGGCCTCGTGAATCCTATAGAGTGTGCCAGATTGGGCCTGACAGTAGCAGCACCCTATCAGTTGGGTTGAGGAAAAGGACACAGCTGTCACATTTACACAGGAAATCCGATACCATGGAGTTCCTCTTATTCTGGCTGGGTAAGACACTGGTCACAAATCGCAGATTTGTGTGTTATTTTAGAAATACTTACACAAGAGGTTGTTCTTGCCAGGATTTCCAATCACTATCGTTGGCAATGAGTTAGTGAGTGGAATCAATTTTGTCTTCAATTGCCAACTGGCATAGAATTAACTTGGAAAGTAAGTTAACCATCCAAATTAAATCTAAAGTAGATACCTACTATCCATTTGGCTTATTTGCAATGATGAGGTGACAACATCAATGATAATTAACATACATTTTTTTTCTGAACCAATTTCTTTAATGTATTGATTCCCAATGCCAATTTTGAACAGTTATCAATCTTCTTCTTAAATTGATTATTCCCATGATGAGATTGATGCTGTCAAACAAGTAACTATTATCCGTTTCCACATTGTGGTTGAGTAACGGCATGAACCATAATCTTGAACCATTGCAGTCCTTCTAGTAACAATATTTCCATATTGCTATTGGAAATATTGTTACTAGAAGGATTACAATCTCACATAAAGTTTAACATATTTGGAGGGGATTGTGTAGTTGGGAATTTTCCCAGTCATCTGTTGCCTTTATCCTTCTTGATAGAAAAGGCTGATGATTTGGGAAATGTTTCAAAGGAAGATTGTAGGATTATCACAGTTACTCAATTGATGGCATTGTTGTAGAGTGATTGATAGAAAGTACAGGAGCACCTCAATTTCATCATCTCCCATTGATTTCCATTAGCTAGTGCAGCAACGAGAGAAGGAAAAGTTGATCAAGCACAAAGAGCCTCCAATGGAGAAAGCCTGATTGGCAAATATTATATGTGGAGCATTAAATCCCAGTGTATATTTCAAAAATATGGAGAGATTGTACATTTGAAGATGTTGACTAAGGTATGAGCAGCAAAGTAGATTTGTACATAAATAAGATATGTGCAGACGCTGGAATCTAGTGCAGTATACAAAAGTGCTGGAAAATCTCAACAGGTCATGCATCATCCACACGAAGCAAAAGGCTCTCGACACTTCCGGCATGAGCCCTTCTACAGGAGTAGATTTGGCTATATGGTATCATTGAGTCATTAAGATGTATAGGACAGAAATGGATCCTTCAATCCACCATGCCATCTGTAAAAACCCTATTTCTCAATTATAGGATTGCATCTTTCAGTGCCTTACTAATTTAAATATCTGTCTAAATGCTCCTTCAACATAGTAATTAGATCTGATTCTGAAATACTCCAAATATTACCCATTTTATGTTCCTCTTTAAATTCCTACCTTTCACTGTAAGCTCTTATTTTTGATACATCATCCCCTGAGAAAAAATACCAAAGTTCTGCTATTCTTTAATATTCCTAATAATGTTTTATGAGTATATATACTAGCCTTGTTAGTGCCCCCACTAGTTTTCCCATTAGTCCTGTTTTACGAAGAACGAAGCTCCCGTCACACCTTTATTAATTGCTAAATTTACTGACCTAGCTTGATTTAGTGATCACAGAGACTCTTGTCTACACCAAGCTACCTACAATAATGAGAACAGGGTGTAGCCAAAGAAATCTTTTTTTTTTAATTGCTGTCTTGCAGGGAAAGGATATCTCCTCGAAAGATTTCCTTCTACACTCATAAATAGTGATAGTACTACTGATGTCATCAAAACAAAAGCATTATATTGCCAAAATACTTGTGGACATGTTATGTTATCATTCCTCATTTCACTCAACAGTACATTTATATTTCAGTGTAAGATACAGTGGCAACAACATATTTGGGACAAAGACACTTTTTTTCTCCTTTATTTGGCTCTGTGCCCAATAGTTTTAAATTTGTAGTCAAACAATTCACAAGTTTTTAAAGTACACAATCCAGACTTCATTAAAGGTTATTTGTATACATGGTTTGTTTGACCATGCAGAAATCACAGCACTTTTTAAAACATAGTTCCCCATTTCAAGGCACCATAATGTTTGGGACATTTGGCTTCACAGGTGTTTGTGATGCTTCTGGTATGTTTAATTGCTTCATTGGTGGAGGTATAAGAGAGCTAGACTTGCTTCTAAGCTTTTACTCGCCATTGGAGTCTATAGTTCCTATTTTTCAACATGAGGACCAGAGTTGTGCCAATGAAATTCAAAGAAGCCATTATGAGGCTGAAAAACAAGAAATAGCGAGAAAAAAAAACCTTAAGATTATCAAAATCAACTTTTTGGAACATCATTAAGAAGGAAGAGAATACTGGTGAGCTCAGTAATCACAGAAGAATTGGATGGCCAAGAAATATCTCCACTGTTGATGATCGAATAATTTTCAACATCATAAAGAACATCCCCAAATATCTGTGCAATAGATCAGAAACACTCTTTAGGAGGCAGGTGTGGATGTGTCAATGACGACTCTCTGCGCAAGACTTCATGAACAGAAATACAGAGGCTACCCTGCAAGATGCAAATCATTAGTTGGCCACAGAAATAGGATGGGCAGATTACAGTTGGGAAAGAAATATTTAAAGGAGTCTGCAGAATTCTGGAAAAGCATTTTTTTGGACAGATGAGACCAAGATTAACCTGCATCACAGTGATGGAAAGAGCAAAATATGGAGGAGTAAAGGAACTTCCCAAGATCCAAAATATACCACCTCATCTGTGAAACATGGTGGTAGGGGTTTTATGGCCTGGACACCGGCACACTTATCTTCATTAATTAAGTAACTGCTGATAACAGTTCAAAATGAATTCTGAGGTGTATAGAAACATCTTAACTGCTCAGGTTCGAGCAAATACCTCCAAACTCATTGGACGGTGCTTCACCCTACAGCAAGACAATGATCCTAAATGTACTGCTAAAACAACTAAGGAGTTTTTCAAAGATAAAAAGTGGAAAATTCCTGAATGGCTAAGCCAGTCACCCGATCTAAATCCAATTGAGCAGGCCTTCCATTTGCTGAAGAGCAAACTTTTTTCTTTATTTATTTAATTTTTCAATCAATATGAAGTTACAAAACAAACAAAATCAAAGAAGCAGTACAGTTCTATACAATAAAATACCAGAACCTAACTACATGTTGATGGACAAAGAAGGAAGAATCAGCACATTATCATATTGATCAAATTTTGCACTATTGTTTATAAATACAAAATTACACATCATGCCGATCCTTAAAAGAAAAGTAGGAAACAGAAAAAAGAAAAGAAAAAGTAAAAGAAGAGGTAATTTTCCCGTATGATTTGACAAACATGTTTTCAAAGAGCATTAATTACATACAGGTGAAATATTACTTGATTCATCCAGAGCTTACTTCCTCCCTTAAGAGAGAAATGTCTTGTCATAGATTATGCTAGGGACACTGAAGATAGTGGTATTGGAAACTGGAGGGGGGGGGCGGAATCATCAAAGGTTAACACCCATGTATCTTAAATATGTGTTCCATATTCTTAAAAAATATGTTGTAACAATTTCTGGGCTTGTAAGTAATCGTCACCAGGGGAACACAACTACGCATTTCTGACTTCCAGCAGGTTAGACACAGTCAGGAATCAGATTTCCAAGTTATGGCTACACATTACTTGGCCACCACTAAAGCAAGTTTAACAAATTTCAATTGATATTTCAACAGCCTCATTTTAAGTCTTATATCTGCTAATTTCCACAGTAAAAACAATTCTGGCACCTGAGGTTATCAAATTCCAGTAATTTGTTCCAGGAGATTCCCCAAATCTTCCCAGGAGGATCTCACCTTAGGGCATGACCAGGTCGAATGCAAAAAGGTCCCTATATCTTGACTGCATTGAAAACATAAATTGGATAATTCAGTTTATTTAATTTTTGCAGAGAAAGGTTCAGCTGATGCAAAAAATTATATTACATTAATTATATTCCTCATGCTGACCCGACATAGGTCAGACCAGCAAAATGGATCAATTTCTTTACCCAAATCTGATTCCCGTCTCTCTCTTGGCTTATTGAGCCCTTGTTTAGGGGCTTCCATCTGAAGTAAGAAATGCATTTTTTAGATAATTTTTTTTGTGATCCCCTTTCAAACTAGCGTCTCTATTTCAGTACATTCTGGTAAGGTCAGTGCTCGACCTGATTTATCCCTTAAATAAAATCTTAACTGAAGATAGCAGAAAAAGGATGTATTTAAAAGTCCAAATTTATTTCTGATTTGTTCAAATGTCATAAATTTTCCTTGCTCAATACAATCTTCGATATATTTGATCCCAATCTGAGACCAAGTTTCTGGAATTTTATTATCAATTGTTAACAGAATAAATTTATTTTGAGCTTGGGATGCTTTGGGTGAGAGCTCCCCGCCCCCCCCCCCACCACCACTCCCACCCCACCACACACACCAATTTGACCATTGATTCTATTCCAAATTGTAATAATATGTTTTAGTAAGGGGGCTTCCTTAGGACGAAATAATAATTTAGAATTCCATTTATATATAAACATTTTTGGCCATCTTCTCACCAACTTTATGCAGTTCCAGCTTTATCCAAGGTGACTTGTCTCCTCCATCAAAGAGGGAGGCAACAAGCTTCATTTTGGGTGGCCCAATAATATGTTTTAAAGTCTGGGAGTTTTAATCCTCCAAGTTCATAATTCGAGGTTAATTTATCAATAGATGCTGAAGAGAAAACTTAAAGAGACGAGCCTCCAAAACAAGCAAGAGCTGAAGATGGCTGAAGTAGAAGCCTAGCAGAGAAGATGCTCAGCACCTGATGATGTCTATGAATCATAGATTTCATGTAGTATTGCATGCAAGGGATATGTAATAAAGAACTAAACATGACTACTTTAATATACATACCATTGCAATGTTCCAAATATTATGGTGCCCTGAAATGAGGGGACTATGTATAAAAATCGCTGTAATTTCTGCAGTCAAACCTTTAATAAAATCTGAAATGTGCCCTTTAATCACATGTGATTTGTTTGATCACAAATTTAAAACTGTGGAACAAGGGACAAAAAAAGTTTATTTGTCTCAAACATTAAGGAGGGCACTGTATTTGGTCAGAAAATAAGCAACTACTGCTACAAAAAAAAGTTAAACGACGCAATCAACATGTTTCATTCAATAAGCAAAGAAAATGCATCTTATGATGCTTACCCATTTAATTCTATCATAGAATTTTGACCAAATAATTAAATCAAAAAAATAAAGGAAATAAAACATTATTGTGAAGATTTGCTGCTCCTTGATCAGAGTCCTTGATCAGAGAATTCAATTTGTGTAACTGACAGACTTTCTGTAATTTCATTGAGAATACTTTCCAAAACCACTTAGTATTAGAATATGTTTGTTTGCAAAAGGAAACATTGTAGTGTTTGTGATTGTAGGAGAAAGAGTTATTTTTTCAAGAGTAAATAGGTGGTGAAATGCCTGGCCTGCTCTAGCATGAGTCAGTAAATTGTGGTTAGAATGCATAAACGGTGGTCATATAGATCTGGCAATGATGCTCACTTGAGGTGGAAATAACAACATAAGAACATAAGAAATAGGAGCAGAGGTAGGTCATCCGGACCATCGAGCATGCTCTGCCATTCATCTCCACCTACCTGCCTTTCCCCATAATCCCTTAATTCCCCTACTATGTAAAAATCTACCCAACCTTCCCAAAAATCTATTTACTGTGGTAACCTTCACTGTTTTCTTGGGCAAGGAAGTCCAGAGATTCACTACCCTATGGGAAAACAACTCCTCTTCTTCTCCATCCTTAATCTACAACCCTGAATCTTGAGGCTATGCTCACTAGTTCTAGTCTCCTCCACCAATGAAATCATTTTACCTTCCTCTATATTAACGATGCTTTTCACAATTTTATATGTTTCTATGAGTCCCTCTCATTCTTAGAACCATAGAGCCACAGAAAAATAAAGCAAGGAAACAGATCCTTCAGCCCTTCTCATGCACATTGATCTGCACCTCAAGAATAGCCCTCCATACCCCTCCCATCCATGTACCCATCCAAATTATTCTTAAAACTTAAAATTGAGCCTGCTTTCATCACTTCAGCTGGCAACCCGCTCCACATTCCCCCCATTCTCTGTGTGAAGAAGTTCCCTCTAATATTTCCTCTCAAATTTTCTCCTTTCAACCTTAAACCACATCTTTAGGTTTGTATCTCACCTACCCTCATTTACTCTGTCTCAACCCAAATCTCTATCAAATCTCCCCTCATTCTTCTTCTCTCTAAATAATATCCTAACCTGTTTAACCTTACACTGTAACTCAGTTCCTGAAGTCCAGGCAACATTATAGTAAATCTCTGCACTCTTTCAATCTTATTGATATATTTTCTGAAGTTAGGTGACCAAAACTGCACACAATACTCCAATTTGGCCTTATCAATGTCTTGTACAATTTTACCATAATATCACAACTCCTATACTGAATACTTTGATTTATGAAGGCCAATATGCCAAAAGCTCTCTACAACCTTATTGATCTGTGATGCTACTTACAGGGAATTAGATATTTGTATTTCTTGGTACCTCTGTTCTACTGCACTCCTCAGTGCCCTACCATTTACCAAAAAACAACATCTCACTCTTGTCTGCATTAAATTGCATCTGCCATTTTCAGCCCATTTATCCAGCTGGGCCAGATCCCTCTGTAAGCTGTCCACATCACTTTCAATCTCTGTGTCATCTGAAAATTGCTGATCCAATTTACCACATTATCATCCAAATCATTGATATAGATGGCAAATAACAATGGTCCTAGTCCCAATCTGTGAGTTACACCACTTGTCAAATGCCTTCAGTCTGAGAACCAACCAGTTAACTAACTCCCCATGAATACCTGATGTCTGAATCTTTCTGACTAATCTCCTATATGGGACCTTGTCAAAGGTCTTGCTAAAGTTCATGTAGACAACATCCTTGGCCTTTCCTTCATCAAATTTCATGGTAACCTGGGGGGCGTGGCAAGATGGCATAGAGTCTAGACATGTAATCTCGACCTCTCTAGCCAGACTTTTAAGTCCCTGTTTTTTAACTCTTTGTTTTCAAGTTTAAACTTTTTAAATTTCAGTTTAAATTATCAAGGAATTATTATGGCCACTAATGGTAAAAAGATTAAACCTCAAGTGCAGAATAAGTTACATTTTGAAGTGCTGAAGATTTGGGGCCTAGACTAATTGATACAGCCTCAGGCTTAATCTCTTCAGTGTCTAAACCTCAAAGACTGCCTGTGGGAGCTGAAAAAAAAAGTCTATTACTCACCAAGTGAAGGATGGCACTGGAATTACTCGTTCTCTGGAAGAAGGTGCATGTTCCCAAGAAGTGGACCCTGATTTGGAAAGCCTTTCGATTTCAACAGAGGGAGCACACAGGAAGACGACTCCATTGTTGGAAATGCATCAGGAAGCACTTCAATCTGAAGAAATTGCTTTTATTCGTGATTTCATGAAAAAACGAGATGTGGGGGGGAGACCAGCGGCGACTCCCTGAGGAAGTCGGAATGACGTCACTGGGAGTCCAGACCCGCAGTAAAACTTAAAAAAATGTCTTCTGTTGAGTTGCAGCAGGAGCTGCAGTTACCTTGTTCTGTCACTACATCAGAGAGAGCAGGGCTGAGCTTTTCTGACCTATAGTGTATGCAATTAAATGATGTTGTTCAAGCTGTTATTAAGCCTTTGACATCTCAAATGAATGAAATGGCTCAAATGACTGCTGGTATAAGTTCAGAATTAAATATGGTTAAGTATGGTGCATCTTATGAAGAATTTTTAAAATTTCAGACTGCTTTTTTGGACTGTAAACAACAAGTGGCTTCTAACACATAAAAAGTGCAGAAGGTTGAAAAATCAGTCATAGAATTGGGAGAACATGAGAAGGAGCTAGAGAGGAAAATAGATTACTTGGAGAATCAAAACAGAAGGAATAATGTGAAAATTGTTGGTTTGCCAGAAGGTATAGAAGGACAAGATCCTCTCCCTTTCTTTAAAGACTGGATCCCGCAAGTATTAGGGCAAGATATTTTTTCTGGGGGATTGGTACTGGAAAGAGACCATAGAGCTCTATGAAGAACACCCTCAGCTGGTCAACCATCCAGACCGGTAATAATTCGATGTTTCAATTATTTGGACAGAGAAGTAATACTTCGACTCGCGGTGCAGAATGCGAGACAACGACAAACTCCATTATTGATTCAGAATAGCAGAGTTTTCTTTTACCCTGATTTGAGTCAAGAGGTCATTCAACATTGATGTCGATTTAATCCAGATAAAGAAGTTTTGTGACGTAAAGGTTATAAGTCTACTTTTCGCTACCCTGCAGCGTTGAAGGTGTTTTATGGAGACTATCAATGATCGTGAAGCAATGATTTTTGATGATTCATTGCCAGATATTGCCAGATATAAGATGACAAAGACGTAGTCCACCATTATCTCCTAAAGAAAAAATGGAAGAAATGGCAGAAATGGGAAAAATGGGAATGGAAAGAGTCCAACTTCTTCTGAAATGGGATCTTCGAGATTGGAATTTTTTGGATGAAAAGAATAATTTTTTTTCCTTACTCCTTTTTTTGTTATTATGATATTTTGATGTTATTGATTGTTTGGCTGGGGAGGGAGAGATTTGCTCTAAATTCTTTACTAGTCATCAGCCACTGGTGGGTGACCCACACCCAATTTTTGCTTAGGGGATTACTACCTTTTGGTAGTTTTTTTTGGGGGGGGGATTTTTTTTTTCTTTCTTTTTTTAATTTTCATTTTAGTTAATTTTTAATTTGTGATTTTTTTTCTCCTATTAGAGGGCCTATATACGTTCATTTGAGTTTTCATATAAAGATATTATTGGTATTTAGTAATAATAGTATATATGTCAAAGTTGAGGTTTGCTACTTTTAATGTTCGAGGATTAAACAGTCCGATTAAGCATAAGTGAGTTTTGGCATATATTAAGAAAATGAAAATTAATGTTGCTTTTTTACAAGAAACACATTTGAATGTGAAAGAAAGTATGAAAGTAAAGAGGGACTGGGTTGGGCATGTATATTCTTCCTCATTTAATTCTAGGGCTAAAGGTGTAGCAATTTTGATACATAAAAATTTATCTTTTGAATTACAATCAATGGAGGAAAAGGCAGGATGTATTCTTAAATTGAATTGTAAGATTTTTAGTGAATTTTGGACTTTACTTAATATTTATGCCCCAAATGCAGATGGTGAAATATTTATTTCAGATGCATTTTTATGTTTGGGTCAGGTTAATGATAATATTTTAGTTGGTGGTGATTTTAATTGTGTTTTGGAACCTTTATTAGATAAATCTCCAAAGAAAGTTAAGAAATCCAAGATGGCAGTTCAGGTTCAAGCGTTGATAAATTATCTTAATTTAGTAGATATTTGGAGATGTCTTAATCTGACAGAGAAAGATTTCTCTTTTTATTCATCTAGACATGAATCGTTTTCAAGGATTGACTTCTTTTTAGTATCGGCACATTTACAAGGGAAAATACAACAAGCGGAATAGGGTGATTTCAGATCATTCTTTGTTACATTTTACATATGCAACTTCTGAGAAAATCCAAGTGGCCTATCAATGGAGGTTTAATACTATGTTTTTTAAAAATATGGAATTTATTGATTTTTTGAAAAAACAAATTAAAATTTTTTTGAAAGAAAATTCTAATTCTGTTCAAAGTAAGTTTGTATTATGGGATGCTATGAAAGCCTATTTGAGAGGACAAATAATTAGTTATACTTCTAAAATAAAGAAGAATTGATTAAATCAGAGTTTTGAATTAGAGAAACAGATTGATGAGTTAGAAAAGGAATATCAGAAAGATGCCACAGAAGATCAGAAAATAGAATTATCTAGGTTGAAATTGGAATATAATACTTTCCAATCTTATCAATTTGAATGTGTGATTAATAGGACTAAGCAAAGGTATTATGAATGGGGAGAGAAAGCACATAAGGTACTGGCGTGGCAATTAAAGAAAGAACAGATTTTGAGGACTATTAATGCTGTTAGACAAAATTCCCTTATAAACCTCATGAGATTAATGATGAATTTTACTCTTTTTATAAAAAGTTATATATTATTGATCTTTTTTTATCACAGTTGAATTTACCGATATTAGAGGATGCACATATACAGGAGTTAGAAGAACCATTCACTGATTCAGAAATTAAAATGGCTATGCTTGAAATGCCGAATGGTAAATTGCCTGGTGATGATTGATTTTCATTTGAATTTTATGTTTTTTTATGATAATTTATCTACAGTGTTTGGGGATGTATTACGTCAAGTTGGAGAACATTATGAATTACCTGAGTCTTGTTCTAGTGCTTTAATTACAGTAATTCCAAAAAAAGATAGAGATCCTTTGAAGGTATCTTGATACAGAACAATTTCATTGTTAAATGTAGATTATAAAATAATAGCTAAAATATTAGCGAATAGATTGGCTAAATTTTTACCTAAGTTGATTCATATGGATCAAACAGGTTTTATAAAGAATAGATATGCTACAGATAACATTTTGCATGTGATTAGTTTGATTAATAGATTTCGACAATCTTCAGATCATCCAATGGTGATATCTCTAGATGCAGAAAAGGCATTTGATAGAGTTGAATGCAACTTTTTGTTTAAAGTTTTTGAGTAATTCAAGTTTGGTTCTTTTTTTATTGTTTGGATTAGGGCTCTATATAGTAAACCAGTAGCTAGAGTATTGACGAATGGCTTGATTTCAGAACCTTTTAAATTGACTCGATCAAATCGTCAACGTTGTCCTTTATCACCAGCTTTGTTTGCGTTAGTGATTGAACCTTTAGCACAATTGATAAGACAAAATACACAGATATAAGGGATGAAAGTTTTAGACAAGGAGAATAAAATTAATTTATTTGCTGATGATGTATTGGTGTATTTAATAAACCCAGCTCAGTCACTTTTGCATTTGAAGGAGTGTTTAATACAATATGATGTCTTTCTGGATATAAAGTTAATTGGGAAAAAAGTGAAATATTACCAGTAAGTGAAGGAGATTATTCAGTTTATAAGAATATTATTAATTTGAAATGGACTGATCAAATTAAATATTTGGGTATAATTTTGAATGTTAATTATCAATCCTTATATAAATTAAATTATGTTCCATTAATTAAAAAAAATTAAAACTGATTTGATCAAATGGAAAGATTTACCTATTAATTTGGTGGGTAGGATAAATACAATTAAGATAAATATCTTTCCACGTATACAATATTTGTTTCAATCTATTCCGTATTTACTTGATAATATTTTTTTTCAAGATTTGAATAAAATGATTAGAGAGTTTTTATGGAGAGGTAAATTTTCGAGAGTGGTTTTGAATAAATTAACTTGGAAATATGAGTTAGGGGGATTACGTTTACCACATTTTCAAAATTATTATGAAACAGTCCAACTTAAATTTATTAGTTCATTGATGGATTTGGTACAGCCTCCTAGTTGGGCCAAAATTGAGATGGCAAATATTTCTGAATTTCAAATACATCAATTTTTGTTTAGATGGAATATAAATTTGTTACAACAATATAATGTGCCTATATTAAAACATTTGATGAAGTTATGGATAAAGAAAAATAAAATGACAGGCTCTAGGGGTAAATTATCAGCTTTGACTCCATTGTATAATAATCAACTTATTCCTTTTTCAATACATAATTGAAATTTATTGCATTGGAGATTTAAAGGTGTGAAAAATTTGGGAGAATGTTTTAAAGAGGGTAAATTTTTATCTTTTAATCAGATGAGGGAAGATTTTGATATTGATAAGAATTCTTTGTTTCTATATTATCAAATTCGATCTTTGGTAAGATGTATGTTTGGTAGAGATATGATTTTACCTGAAATGACTAAATTTGAGACTTTTCTTATGAAGGTACCAGAGAAGGGTTATATTTCATCTATGTATCAAATATTACAGGATGGTATGGATAAAAAGGGTTGGGATAGATCTAAAAGTAAATGGGAAGCGGATACTGGTTTTATTTTTTTCCGAAGATGATTGGTTAGATATTTGTTATGATAGTGTAACTAGATTGATAAATGCACATTATGCAATGATTAACTATAATTTTTTACATCAATTATATTTAACAACTGAAAATTTTAAAAAGTATGGTTTTCATGAATCAGACTTGTGTTTTAGATGTGGTGATATGGTTGGAACTTTTTTTCATGCCGTTTGGTCATGTATGCATATACAATCTTTTTGGAAGAAAATTCAATTGTTTTTAGAATATCTGTGTAAGATTAAAATAGTTTTGAATCCAACAGTATTTTTTTTGGGTAGTTTGCAACCTTTGAAAGGCTTGGGATTAGATAAGTTTTAGCTTGCTTTTGTATATTTAGCTTTATCCATAGCAAAAAATGTATTGCTAGTATGAGGAAAGATACAAATACGATTGATATTAATAGATGGCATAATGAGATAAAATATTGTTTAATAATGGAAAAAATTATGTTTGTTTCATGTAATAATTATAATTTTTTAAATTAATGAATGGTTGTTATATTCAGAATATTTACATTTCAATTTACATTGATTAGATCTTAATATGTATATTTAATTTTTCTTTAATATTTTTTCTTTTTTCTTTCTTTATGGCTCTCCTTAGGAGAGTTGGCTGAAGGGGGGGTTCTTTTCTTTTCTCTTTTTTTAATATATATAAAAAATAATGTTCATGTTTATGGTTAATTGTTGTACATGTCATATTATTTGTTTTTTGAACCAATAAATAAAGTTTAAAAAAAAATTCATGGTAACCTCTTTGAAAAACACTCTATAAGAATGGTTAAACATGATCTCCCATGCACAAAGCCATATTGACTATCCCTCATCAGTCCCTGGCTATCCAAATACTTGTATATGCAATCTCTTTGAACACCTTCTGTGGTGATAGAGTGGTAGTGATACTCCTGATCACTAGTGGGAATCAGAGATGAATTGCTGCACCTCGGGTTAGAGGTCATGAGTCATTAATAACATATTGTTAATATAAATAACCTAAGTTTCTTTATTGCTTAAAAGAAACATCAATTTCTTATGTATCAATTGGTATCAGCCTGAAACATGGAGAGTGTGAACTGGACTGGGAATATTGACAATGAGTGGTGGTTGTTCAAACAATAATTTGTGCTATATTTGCAATTCATTGGACTTGTTAGCAAACCAGGTGCACAGAAGACTACACTGCTACTTAACATGACAGAACATCAAGCACTAGAGTTTTGCAGCACATTTGTTTTAAGCGATGCAGATGACAAGGGCAGGTTTGACATAGAACATAGCCATAGCCACAGTGTTTGGATGCACACATAAACGAGAGATTGGAAAGAACAAAAAAGACAGAGGGACATTCAATTGTAAATGTTGTGGCAGTCAACATGCACCAAAACAATGCCCAGCCTATGGAAAAATCTGTAAAAAGTGCAAAGGGCAGAATCACTACACAAAGCAATGCTTTTTTTTTCCAAAGCTAAAAAAGAGAAGTGAAAAAGTATGCACATTATAGAAGAAATTGCCCTCAGTGATGCATTCTTTGTGGGCATGGTGGTGCATGAAGATTTCAAACCAACGTCATTGATATCCCTTGAAGTCGATGATGTTGGACTTTCACAGACTGAAGATGCCAGTGCGTTTATTTGTTTAACATGTACTTAATTTTTCACTCCAAGAAATCAACCAACTAATTCCAATGGCATGGTAACCATGATGATTGGAGACAATGGATTTGTTGCAGCCTTCATCCACCTTCGCAGCTGATGAGTTTGAAGTAACTTTGTCCACTTGTTCCACCATTGAGGTCTTGGTTGGTTTGTTCTTTGTCAGTGTCCTCACCCTCGACCTTACTACCATGGGTGGCTCTACTAGGAGCATAGTTCCAGACTGCATCACTCTTGGGATCTCAGAACCACACAAGCTTCTCTACCACAACAATATGACAATCCACAAACACTGAAAAGCCAAGCATAAAGAGAGTTGAGCAGGGCAAGTGCTCTGTGCTATTGCATGCAAATGGAGCACATATTGTTTTCAAACTGGACTCAGGAATGAAGGCCAATTTGATCTGTGGTGTGACGTCAAGGCAATGAAGATAAAGCTATACATCCATCCAAATTCTATTAATCTCAAGGCTTACAGTGGATAATGCATTGACAGAAAAGATACATGATGATTAAAGGTGAAAGTTAAAGGTGAAGAGCATCAGCTCACATTTGCAGTAGTCCCAAATTGACATGCTTGGTTTCAGAAAATGTGAAAACTTAAGCCTACTCAAGAGGCTGTACCACATTAACACCACCAATTCACAGAACAGTGTAGAGGAAATACTGGATCAATTTCCAGACGTCTTCAAGGGGTTTGGAGTTCTATCATTCACCTATAAGGTACAGTTAAAGGAGGATGCTCATCCATAAGTGCATGCCCCGAGGCAAGTTCCAGTGCCACTAAAAGGCAAGTTAAAGCAGAAACTCAACCAAAGGCATCAGTAGGAGTCATAAAATTGGAGGAGCCCACAGAATGGGTGAATTCAATGGTGAGTGCCAAAAAGAAGAATGGTGACCTACTTGTGTGCATGGACCCAAAAGACCTGAATGTCAATATAAAGAGGGAACATATCAGATTCCAACCAGGGATGAAATTATAAGTGAAATGGCCAGTGCAAAGTTTTTCACTAAATTGGATGTATCGCAGGGCTTCTGGTAATTAAAACTTCATGAAGATAGCACAAAATACTCTACATTCAATACATGCTTGGCTGATACTCCTGTTTAAGGATGTCTTTTGGAATTTCCTCAACTCCTGAAGTTTTCCACAGACAATGGTGCACATCATAGAAGGCATAAATTGGGTATGCATGTACTTGGATGACATGATCCTATGTGGATCCATACAGGAACAACTAAACAAGAGGCTCATCAAATTGCTACAATGCATCCAGAAGTATGGATTTAAATTAAACAGAGAAAAATTTCACTTTAGTGTGAAGGAAATCACCTTTCTGGGAGATGAACTGTCAGAGGCAGGAGTAGAGCCAGACAAGAGCAAGGTGAAAGCAATTCTAGAGATGCCCAGACCCACTGACAAACAAGGCCATATTGAAAGTGCTGGGAATGATCAATTTCATTATAAATTCATTCCAAACCTTTCTTCCAAAACAATGTACCTGACGGAGTTGTTACATGAAAAATGTGAATTTAAGTGGACAGATAGCCATGAGGAAGAATGGGGGTGACTAAAGACCATTCTAACTACAGAATCAATGCTTTTGACATTCTTTGACCCATCCAGAATGATGAACATATCTACAGATGCTTCATATGATGGAAGAGATGCCGTATTATTTCAGGCTGTGGGAGAAGTTTGGAGGCCAGTTGCATACATATTAAGGATAATGAATCCAAAAGTCGATATGTGCAGATAGAGAAAGAGTGTCTAGGTCTGGTCTATAGACTCAAAGAATTCCATAGGTATGTGTATGGTCTACCAACATTCATGGCAGAGACAGACCACATGCCATTAAATGCCATAATCAAGAAAAATCTCAGTGAGATGTTGTCGTGAATCCAAAGAATGATGATAAAGCAATGACGTTATGACTTTGAATTGACGTACACACCAGGGAAACTTATTGTGTTGGTTGATGTGCTGTCCAGGACACGGAGTGAAGCACACAATGAGAGTTCCACAGAGACAGATGTGAATCTCCATGTGAACCTGATCACTGAATCTCTTTCCATACCTGACATGAAATCCAAGCAGACCACAGGTGAAAAAGAGTAGTACACAGTTCTACAGAAGGTCATCAAGAATTTGATTGAATGATGGCCTAGCGGTGAATGTCAGCCATAATACAATATCAGAGTTGTCAATGGCCTTCTACTGAGACAGAACAGATTTATCATTCCTCAATCACTGCGACAGGAGGTGCTGAAAAGGGTGCATGAAGGGAATCTTTAAATGGAAAAATGAAAGAAGAAGGCCAGAACTACTGTCTATTGGCCAGGGATTGACGGAATGATTTCAAGCTGTGACACCTGTCTGAAACATCACACAAAGCAGCCAGAGGACCCTATGATCATAACTGACTTACCAGTGGAACCGTGGCAGAATGTTGGAACTGATCTGTTCCACCTAGAAGGAAATAATTGCACTACATCTCCGATTATCCAAAATGGTCAGGACCAGGACTATGTCGGATAAATATGTTTTTTTCGGATAACTGGTCATTTTTAAAAAAAAGACCCCAGTATCAATGGAAAATCATTTGTAACAGTGTTTAAACAACAGGAAACCACATGGAAAGCTTTTCAAACATTAAAATAATGCTTAATTCTCACCAAAATTGCTGCCCGCAACACCACCACCTATCATTGAGACATCTCAACTGTCGCTGCTGATTCCCGACACATCCCTGCCACTGCTGCTGATCTCCAGGGAGGCTTCCCAGGCTGCTGGAACACTCACTGGTGAGTTGGTTGTCTCCTGTCTTGCCAGTCACCGGAGGTCCCGATGCCCAAGGCCTATTGCACATGCAATGGGAGAGTCTGGTGTGCATGTGTAGCAGTTGGCTGAGGGAAGGGTTCATACTTGATGTCAGGAGCTCTGGTGTTCCAAGAAAGGAAGGACGGGGATGAGCATGAGGTTCTGCTCCTACCCAAGAGGCCCCTCCCCTTGATGACAGCGGGACAACTGCTTGAAGCTGGGAGACAGTAGCATGCAGCTTGCGAGGGAGAATTGGAGAAAAAAACATCAATCAGGGAAGGTAAATAAGAAATTGAAAGAGAGAGGGATTGAGTTGCCTGAAAGGAGGACAAACATCGTTCTAATTTTGTAACGAATGAATTTTTTTTTCAACCTGTGAGGTTGGTTAACCTCTGAAAAAATTTCATAGATGAGGATTTCTGATTTATTTTGGATATCCTCATTTATCCAATTATTAAATAAAATTTTGGATAAATGAAGATTTTGGAGAATCCGAATTTGGATAATTGGAGTTGTACTGTTCTTGCTTGTTTTTGACTAACAAATTATCCTGAGTTGGAGCTGCTTCCTAACATATCTGCTACCTGCATGATAAATTATATGAAATTGATCCTTGCAAGACATGGGATCCCTCAAACCATCTACAGTGACAATGGACCATGCTACTGTTGTAGAGAATTCCAGAACTTTTCAGATTATGATTTTTGATACATGACTTCAAGTCTATGCATTCCCAATTAAATGGTAAAGCAGAGAATGGAGTTCACATAGTTAAACAGCTGCTCAAGAAAACACAAGACAGCAGCTTATATCTTGAGTTACTGAGCTTCACCACTTGAACATAGCATGTCACCCACTGAACTCTTGATGAGGTGTAGACTATGCATAACACTTCCCTACTTGCAGACTCAAACAAGAACAGAGATGTCTAAAGTATCTGCAAAGGAGGCAAAAAGCAAACTATGACAAGTCAGCAAGAAGTTTAGAGCTACTGGCACAACATGACACAGTGAGACTCAGAGATTCCGACACCTGGGACAAGAAGGCCACTGTACTGGAGGAAGTAAATCCAGATCTTACACTGTCAGAAGAGAGGATGGTCAAATACTGAGGAGGAATCTAAAGAGCCTGCTGAAAACGCAAGCAATACTGCAGGAACAGACAAATGCAGAAGATCCACCTGCACAGCAACAGAGAAAACAACACCAGTGCTAGACAGGAGTGGATCAGCAGAGCTGGCATAGGTTCCTGTGTAGAGAAGATACACACATGTGATCAAAACACCTGACAGGCTGAATCTCTAAAAGAAAGAAAACTGCACACTTAAAAAGTTTGCACTGCTGATATTTGTGTTTATGTTGGTCTTCAACTTTAAATTGAAATTATATTAGTGTGTAATATTGCCTAATTAAGGAAAAGGTATGTGGTTGCAGAGCGCCAGAGATACTCCTGATCATTAGAGGGAGTCAGAGATTAATGCTGTGCCTTAGGTTAGGTACAAAAAAAGGACACCGCGAGGTTGTGAGTTGTTAATAAAATATTGTTAATATAAAAGAACCCAAGTTTCTTTATTACTTAAGAGAAACATCACAACTTTCTAATAATGTACCTACTACTAATGATAGGCTCACAGGCCTATAATTTTCAGGGTTACTTTTGGAGCATTTTTTTAAACAACAGAACAACATGAACTACCCTCCAATTCTCTA
This sequence comes from Narcine bancroftii, assembly GCF_036971445.1. NCBI lineage: Eukaryota > Metazoa > Chordata > Chondrichthyes > Torpediniformes > Narcinidae > Narcine > Narcine bancroftii. Next base: position 177,296,870 of record NC_091474.1, on the reverse strand, counting down.
GCACCACACCAGTGGCTAATAACATATTAAATATTTCTGCTAGAGTCCCTGCAATTTCTACACTAGTCTCTCTCAGGGTCTGAGGGAATATCTTGTCAGGCCCTGGGGATTTCTCCACTCTTATTTGCTTTAAGACAGAAACACCTCCTCCTCTTTAATCTGTATAGGTACCATAACCTTACTGCTTCTTTTTGTTACTTCCTTAGACTTTGTGCCAGTTTTATGAGTCAATACTGATGGGAAAAAAAATGTTTAAATTCTCCAACATCTTTTCTGACCACTCTGATCTTCAAGTGGACCAACTTTGTCCCTTACTATAATTTTGCTCTTAATATATCTGCAGAAACCATTAGGAAATGTTCTTATATTGTCACCCAAAGCACTGCCTGCTTTTTGCTCACACCTTGATGAACGGCTAAGACCCATAAAGTTACTTGTGTATTTTTATCTTTGCTACTTAAAGAACACTGCATGACTTGCAGATTTTCTCCAGCACTTGTCTAAACTACCATCACAGCAACTACAGACAGTTTAAAATGTTGAGTGGCAACAGCATGCATTTGGTCTGAAAAATTGGCAACTCCATTAGAAAAAGTATAGGCAATCAACATGTTGTAATGAATCCAACCCTGCAGAGTAGATTCCACATCTATTCCCCTCTATTCCCTTCCCATGTAATTTATTTTTACAATTGTGAGCATAAAAACTTAGTAAATTTAGACCAGCCCTCAAATATACTGTACATGTTTATTTAGCTTTTTCTATCTGTTACCCCCTCCATAAATCTTCGTCCGTGAAGCCAAGCCAAAGAAATCTGTCCATAATTTCACTGATATTTATGGCTGGCATCTGTCCAAAATCAAATGTAATTGTTTTTTTTTAAACTGTGAGATATGCTCACTTGAGATGAGATTCAGACCTCATATCCAATACCGGCAGCATAATGGCCTATTTCTACCTATTGTATTTGCTCGAATCCACTCCAGTTACTTATCTTCTCTGTCTACACTTAGATTGCCTTCATTATCTCCATTTGAATATTCCATTTGACCTATGATACAGCCTGACTCCCTTATTCCGTTGAAGTAATGTGAAGATCTTCTGTATTCTGTTCACTCATTTACTTTGGTGCTTGGTGAATTACTTTGGCTTCTGGTAAAGCAATGCTCTAATTTGTAAATTCTCACTGTTTTTAATCTTTCCATTAAGTCTATGCTCTCCTCTATCTCTATTACCTCTTCCTGGCCTACATGCCTCTGATCTACCCTATTCAAAATCTGCCTCGTTGATTATATCCAAATTTAATTATCTACCTTGAGAGACATGGAGATATGAAATTCCCTGACTATTTTCCCTCTTTTCTTCTGTCAACACACTCCATAAATTCTGCCTGTTTGGTCAAACTTTGAACTCTCAGTGTTCATTTTCACTATCCTCTTTATAGCTCCATATCTCTCTTTCATTCTCATCAGGAGAATCTATTGGAAAAAGGAATGAAAGCATTGCAGGATCATCCTTCTCAAAAGCTATCCATTGTTATGGCATAATGGCTAAAACAAGGTGGATATAGTAAACAACACGAGAATAAATCCTGTAAATTTTTGAGGGCATCATTGCATTGACTACCACGGTTATCTAACTGTTTGAAAACAAGCTACATGTTCTGGAACTGATTGTGATTTTATTTCATTGATTAGTCAAAACTTCTATTTTGGAGCACTCATGGGTGTTGTCAATTATGCTCTCATCATCATAATCAGTTCTTACCCATGAAGCAGCACTTCATTTATGTATCTGTCGGAGTCATCCACTGCATCCGGTGCTCCCATTGTGGCCTTCTCTACATCAAAGAGACTGGATGCAGATGGGAAGATCACTTCACTGAGCACCTATGCTCTGTTCAGATCAGTAACAGGAATCTCCCAGTGGCCAACCATTTCAAATCTGCACTCCACTCCCCCACTGACATGTCTGTCCATAGCCTCATGTATTGTCAAACAAAGACCACTCGTAAATTGGAGGAACAACAAATAATTTTCTGTCTTGGCTCTCTCCAGCAGGATGGTATTCATGTTGACTTCTCCTGTTTATGCTCGCCTACTCCCTGTTCTTTCTCTTCTCCAGCCACCTGCCTTCTTTCTTCCAGCTCTCCACCCCTTCCCTCTCAATTCACAGACACATTCTGCCTCCCCTTCTTTGCTGGTGTGCCCTCCCTCCTGCCTGTGGGACTGTGCTTCTCTCCCTGCTCCGTCCCTCCATCATTTTTATCAGGTGCCTGCCCACATTCTGTCCAATGCTTGATGAAGGGCTCAAGCCCAAAACATTGGATATGATTATTTATCTTTGCTACATAATGCTCAGTTTCTCCAGCAGTGTGTTTTTATTATGCTCTCATTGCACAGCTAGTAATCAAACTTACTTCATCTTGTATTTTAAAGTGATTTGTAACGAAGACTAACTTAATGAGAAGAATTAGAATTATTTCACTTAAATCACATGTCAGTTGCTTAATACAGCTATCAAACAAAACAGATATATGTGTGATCAAAGCATCTTACCTTGTCAGACCAGATAGGGTGAAATGGCAGCCTGTATTGTGGGACTGTGTTCCTCTCCCTGCCTTGTCAGACCAGATAGGATGAAATGGCGGGCTGCATTGTGGGACTGTGCTCCTCTCCCTGCCTTGTCAGACCAGATAGGATGAAATGGCGGGCTGCATTGTGGGACTGTGTTCCTCTCCCTGCCTTGTGTCTTCTATGACTTATTTGGTTACCCTTATTTTTCAACTCAACAATGGTCCTTCACTGTCCAGCAGGTGTGAAGTCTGAGGACAAAATACTTCTTATCTGATCTAGTTCTTGCTTCTTAGACAAAACTACATAACAGATTGCAAGAAACCTGAGATTCATACATGTCTGAACAATTTAAAATCAATTATTTTTGCTTTATAAGCTCTCTTTATGGACAATCTAGTTTGCATAATAAAACTCTAAACATTTTACATACAACATGGTAATAGGCCACTTCAGCCCATGTGTTCATGCCACACAATTTACACCCAATTAACCTACTCCACCAGTACATTTCAAATAGTGGGAGAAAACCAGAGCCCCTGGGAAAACCCAAGCAGACATGGGGAGAACATACTAACTCCTTACAGACAACAAGAGATTTGAACCCCAGTCCTTATCACAAGTGCTGAAATGGTGTTTGGGCTAACTGCTCCACCCACCATGCAGTCCTCATCAAAAGGACCATTTGAAGCCCTTCACCATATTATGATCTTCTAACTTAACTTTTCCATGCATCTTCCTGTTTCACCCATTGTAATTCCTTTGCTTCTGATGTAAGTTGGGTGTAAATCACAGTAGAGGTGAAGTGATATGGGGAAAAGTGGCCATGGTTCAGATTATTGGCGGGATGAGGTGGGTAAGAAATGGGACAAATCAATGTTGTCAGATGAAGGAGTAGCAGAAACTTTCTGAGGTGGCCTCCATTGACAGCAGGTAATTAATTAGTACATGTTGAGGTAGAGAGGGGTACTTAAGGTGAAAATTGGTGTCAATGTTTGGAAAGTATTGCGAGCTGTGGGAGATAGACAAAATGGTTGAGGGTCATAATACTACTCAAAGAGAGTAGATTGTAAAAGCGCGATATCATGGAACAAAACCATCTCAGTTAAAAGTAAGACTGAAAGAGATATCACAATCACTACATGTGCCTCCTTACATGACCAAATAAGTCACATAGAGGGTTTGGAATGACTTTCACTAAATCCTTAATTTTTTGTGGATTATGTTATTATTGAAAATGAATTGCATAGGAGGCTGTGATCCACTATAAAGTGTTTGATTTTTTTGAATGAAAATAAATGTTTGCCACTTGCAGACATAATTAATTTACTTTAAAAAATGTCATGTTTTCTTAACAGTATTTACTCATTCTTTTTTAGTTTGATTCTGTCATCTGACTATTTCTTTCATGGTTCATTGCTACTTATATCACAAACAAGGGCACAAAGTTACTCAAAGCTCAACTGTTTTCTTATGACTAATACTTGCTTAGAATTGTAGGAAGTAATATTGCTATGAAAACACTTTGTTGCTTTGAAAGTAAATTACATTTATTTACTGAATCTCATGTAAATAAAATTTGTCAATGAGAGGCGTAATACAATTTCAATGAAGAAATCTGGTCAGAAGTATGTGAAGTGAGAATATATAGGATAGGTAAATAGATTTGGGGATCTAGTGCGGACCTTTGCACGCTGAAAATTAAAATGCGATGGGAGAGAACATAATTCCTTATAATTTTCTATCTATTAATTTTGATGATGAGAAAAATTCCATATTTCTTTATTTTTGTCACCTTGTCACCAGTTGACTGACTGGCACAATCTCCAGTGATTAACACAGGAAGGGAATCAGAAAAACCGCTGGGTAGATTGCTAAACTGAGTACAATAAACACATCTGTAAATTTCTAGCTTGTCTAGTGCCAGCTGTCAGGCAGTAATAAATATATCAAGTGCTGAGTCAAGTATTGGCAATGTGAAGCATCAAACAGCTTTCCACTCTTTTTTGTGTCCTTGGTTATAGTATTTTTAACAATAATACGTATCTTCTGCCATTTATTTTGAGAGCCACTTCTCCACTTAAGGATTTTCTGTTTGAAGAATTATTTAGAAACTAAGTCATTTTCAATGTTTAACACAGGATATCGCCAAATAACAGGTCTTACACTTGGACTCTGATTTGGCAAACTTCCAAAAAATACAATAATTGAATTGTACTATCAGCCTATCCTCATTGATCAAGATTCAGACATCACCTGCTATAGTGCTGCCTGTTATAGATTTCTGCATGCAAGTAGCCTTAACCTTACTGTGCATGAGCTGCACATAGGAGAACATGTTATGTAAGATTTAAATCAGGTTCAGTGGGTTCACAGAGAAGTGAATCCAGACACAGGCCAACAAACAAAGGTTGATCTTTATTGCAGACACAGTGAAATTGTAATGAGAAAGACACAAAACAATAATTGATACAAAATTATATAGCCATTAATTTTGGATACAGGGATCACCAATACCAGTGGTTTCCTTCTCGCTCTCTCTCTCTCTCTCTCTCTCTCTCTCTCTCTCTCTCTCTCTCTCTCTCTCTCTCTCTTTCTCTCTCTCTCTCTCTCTCTCTCTCTATTCCTCACATGCAATAATATTCAGTAACCAGCACACTTTTACAAGACAGGAACTTTAACTCACATTCCCGATTTACCTGTCTCAATAGGGTGGAGCTCAATGCTAAATATTCCCATACAATACTATGGTACCACTCTAAGTATAGTTCCCCCAGCGATGTCCACAGCATTCGTACACAGGACCAAGGAGCAAAGAAGATCATCTGCTGCGCATTGTGGATTTAAAAGTGCAGCAAGTTAGAGAGTCCAGCCCAAGTAATCAGTAAGTGCTTTAAAGGAGACAATGGTGAGGTGTGCACTAATAGATGGGCAGAATCCAACCTTGATAGACAGGTGATGTGACTTCCAAGTGGGATCCAGATGAAGAGGTAACATAACCCTCTACAATTCACATTCCCATCAAGTTCCAGACAGGGAGGCCACATGACCCTCTATAATCCATATTGCAAAATGCTTATCAGATATTGAAAGCAATTCATCAATTTAAACTACCTTATTCTTCTTCCAAGTTGCATGGGGTGGGGGAGGACAGCTTGGTTCATTGCAGCTTGAGCAGATCAATATATGAAACCTAGACAGGAAAGAGGCAAAGTCATGAGAATAAAGCTCCAAAGGTGTGATTGGAAATGGAAGAAGTGGGAAAATGGTTTACATTCATAATAGAGAGAGTGGGGTTGGTGTATGTGGGGGGAAGTTAGTGGTGTCCCGACATACAGAGAAAAGGCAGTAAGAAATTATATCCATGGATGGTAAAGTTGGACTCCTGTCCCTGAGGACCCAGATATAGTCCTGGAAGAAATCCAGTGACCTTTGAGATGTAGCTAGAGCAATTGCTCACTGAATACCCTCATGGGTGTATCCTTCTATTGAGAGTCCTTTTCCTCCTGCTTACTCTCCCTGGAGCTTTTCCTGGTTTTTCCACCAGTCTGGCTGGATTCCAAGTTCAATGCCAACTTATGCAACTGTGTCTCATAATAATTGATTTGTGCAGGTGCCTTGATATCAGCAAAAAGTCATTTGTAAGTCACCCCATAGACTTTAAAAACTTAAAGAGAAACAGCAAACATTTGTAGAATTAAAGCAAATAATTATCACCCAGAATGTAAATAATCTATCTTCATCTGAGTTGGAGGGAATTCTTACTCATTAACTCAATTTCAGCCATATATGGAGATAACAGCATAACCTTATGAACAGCAAAATGGCATAATGACATCAAACTTTATTAAGCTCCAAGTAATGTTCTGATCTCTGTGTTCCGCAGTTCATCTAACAGGAGATAAATGGATACAAGCCTATGGCTACTTGACATTTCATGTTGCAGAACGATGCATCAGACACAACTTCCCCCTCCAAATGGCATTCTTAGTTGCTGGTACAGAACAAAATTAGTTTCAATTTACACTGGACAACAATTTTTTTTTGCTTCATGAGAAAAAAATGGGTATTATAATAGACAACTTCAAACTGAATACAAAGATAATATTACATCAAGTATAATTTATTGTTATCTGATTGTAAAAGTACAAACCAATGAAATAGTATTTTCCAGTCCTCAATGCAAAAACACACAGGCATGCAATCAGACATTACACACATACAGACAAATGGTACATTTGCAGGACAAGTATTACCTCTACAAAAATAAATATATAAATACTGTTTTGTACTAATGAGAGTCTTTGATGTTTAGTGAGAGCAGTTCCTTTGGTCATTCAGCATTCTCACTGTACAGATTTGCACTATCACTTAGAAATCATTCAATTAACTTTTATTGAATTTAGTGTGTTTAATCACATAATGATGCTGACACATTGTATTAGTTCAACTGACCTAAAAATATTTTTCCACTGATTTTCCTTTGCACTCAGCATCTGATGCCTCTCATGTCAGTGTCCAACAATAGTTGACCAGCATTGATGGATTCCATTTGCTCTTATACCACATTCCCATTGCCACAATGTCCTGTTGAAACCGTTCACCATGTTTGTCACTGACTGCAATGAGAACAGCAGGGAAGAAGTCCAAGTGCAAATGCAGAAAATGAATTTTCACTGACATATTTTACTTTATGGTTTTGTCTGCTAGAAATGATAAATATGTGTCAGGAAATCATGAAATAGATTATATCTAAAAAAACAGTATGTGATAGGAAATTTTTAAAGTGGTGTTTTTCATGATCAGTGGCCCAAAATTCATAAAATACACCCAAAAGTGTTCAGGAAGCAAAATCTCTGTTGTCCAGTGTTATTAATCAGTGAAAATAATGTGATCTGACAGTAAGACCATTACTTGGCTATGGAACATTGAAGGAGAGGGTCATGATTCAGCTGATCCCTGCATTCTGATGTGATTAATACACCGAAGTTCTCTGGAACCACTCCTTTACACATCTGTTGATATTTTCTGCATTCCACCTGAGACATCACTGTACTGAGGCAATATGGTCTGCAAAAGCACTAAGTAAAAAATAGTGCAGAAACACATCCTGGATTATTTAGAAAAAAAAGATCTTTGTTGGAAACATCATCAAGAAAAATGTGGATGCAAATTTAGCAATAAAAAGGGTAGTCTGATCAATTATTTTATAAAGTATAATTGAAGCTGAGCATTACCCCTGCCTCTCTCTGCCAAGTGGTTCCCCTGAGATACATATTCTTACAGATTACTGCAAGTTTCTTGGATAAAAAGAAAAGTATTTCTGCCAAGATTGCCTTTGAACCAAAAACATTGACAGCTGAACTTCGGCATTTTTTAACTGAGTCTTCAGTCTTAACTGAAATGTTTTGCCAGAATGTTTGACCCTCAGTTCAATGCACATGTTCTTTCAAATAATGTCATGGATGACTTTAAGGATGATCTGGTGTGGGAGGTCTAGAAATTCAAAGTGCAGTTTAAGTAGGTTATTGTGAAGGACAATCCGTTTCCTCAACCTCCTGGGCATGCAGTTAGATTTCCAGATTTAATGTTGTAAAATGTAATTGTAGCAAATTTATTGGAGCTGTGACTTCAGATCATAGATCTGAACAGAGTAATGCAATGAAAATCATTTTCCTGGAAACAATCACATCAGAGGTACAACATGGACATCTATTACTAAGGGAAAGGAAAAGAAACAGCATAACTACTTCTCCTGCAGAGAGAACTTTACAATAATATTGTCAATACCATTCACTCATGTTACTTTACCAGCTCCCTCACAAATAATTTCTTTCATATTTGCAGTAGAGCTGTCATGCACCTCTCAGGATTCAAACTGACCACCATTCTGCTTCTTCAGTGTTTCATGAGATTAACCGATATGTATTAAGGGGGATATTTTACACCATGCAAAATCATAGACTTCAAAGGAGAGAAAATATTCCATTTACAGGACCATGTAGGTCAGATTGAATTTACTGTAAACAGATTTGAAGTAAAAGCAATACAGCCGACAAATCAGCATTGTACATGCTTATCTACTACAATCTATCTGATAAATTGTAACAGAAGTGAACTTTGGTGGTCGGGCAAGATTGGCTATGGCAAACTACCAAACCAATTTACAGTGCTACTAAAGTTCACTGTAAATTCCACTTCAAAATGATCAAATCCAAATTAAAGCATTGAAATGAATCCATGGTGATTGCACAATGTGTGTTTCTCTGCTCCATGGAATCTGATCACATTGCCATAATAAAACCAATAAACAAGTAATATATGAGAAACAAAAAACAAAAATTCAAGGACTGCAATCCACATATGTCCCAAATTCTCTTGAAACGAGGCCAGCTTCTATGAAAAACACTGCAATCACACTAATATTTTCACATACCACCCAGAAAGCATGTTACATATGAATTGTATTTTGCACAGATATGCAACGTCAGGTATGCTGAGTGTTGGGGAAGACATATGCATGGGTGATGTCAGGTATGCTGAGTGTTGGGGAAGGCGCATGTACGGGTGATGTCAGGTATGCTGAGTGTTGTGGGGAGAGGTATGCACGGGTAATGTCAGGTATACGATGCAATGTGGGGAGAGTTTCAGTTTGGTGCCATCTTCAAATGAATAAAGACACAAGTAAAGCCTCTCTCAAGTGACGTTACTTTCAAAGGGAAAACACATGACAATGTGGTGATGAGGATAACCTGCGGACGATGGGATCGAAAGGATTTCGGGCAGAGCTGGAAATTGTAAAATAAAAGTAACGGTGTTGGGCTACAGCAAGACAGAAGCACATGCTCAGCTGCAGAAAGAAAGGAAAAGGGAAGAAAATTGAGAGGAAGATGACAAAAAAAATGAGAATGAATTCTGGATTTACTTTGTTACTGAATAATAACTAGTTAAAATTTGGAGAATATAAAAGAATGGAAAACTGGAATGATTATGTGGATAGGTTCGATATATATTGCATTATCCATGATGTGAGAGATACAGAAACCTCCAAGAGAAAACAGGCACTATTTTTAAGCAAGGTGGGGAGCAGAACATACAGTCTGATCAAGACCCTATTGGCACCAGCAAAACTAAATACCAAGTCTTATGAAGAGTTATGTGACCTGGTTGGAGAGCATCTGTCCTCAAAAACAGCAATGATCATGGAAAGATACAAATTCTACACCTGAAAGCAAAAGACAGGTGAAACCATGAGCCAATATTTTCTGAATTACCAAACACATTAGAAAATGAAGGAATACTTGAAAAACTCCAGCACAGGGACTGGGAAGCTCCTATTGTGTCAGTCAGAAAACCCAATGGTGAAATTCAATTTTGAAGGGACTATAAGGTCACAAATTAACCAAGCTCTGAAAGTTTCCGGACATCCCACTCCGAGAGTGGAGGAATTATTTCAAGCTCTGAATAGTGGGAACAAATTCACAAAATTGGACTTATCGTAAGCTATCAACAAGTTGAATTGGACTCTAAATCAAGGAAGTTTGTGGCTATCAACACCCACCTAGGATTGTTCATTTACACCAGGATCCCATATACTATATCATTAGCTCCAGCAATATTTCAAGCCATCTTGGACAAATTATTGCAAGGACTAAATGTTGGATGTTACCTAGATGACATCATCATAATGGGTCAGGATGACACAGAGCACAAAAAGTACAAGGCAGGTTAGAACAAGTGTGCATTTATGGTACTCTAAATAACGTAGTTGGGATTTATGAAGGAGTCAGGATGGATACAGCTGGCACTGTAGTGAACCTTGCCCATTGAAATGAACTGAGTTACAATAGTTTTTAGGTTTGGTTAACCATTATCGAAAGCACATCATTAACATGTCAATGCTGTGCAACCTGCTCAATCAATTGTTGAGAAAAGACCAGAAAGCGTGTTGGAAAGCAGAAACCAACAAAGCTTTCAATCACTTGAAGAAACTGCTGACCTCAAGGGACAATGTTTTTGCTCATTACGACCCAGAAAAGGAAGTGACCCTTGCAGTTGGTGCTTCACCTGTTGGTTTAGGAGTGGTATTGTCACAGTCACAGAAAAGTGAGAACAACCAGTTGTATGTGCTTCCCGCTCCTTGATAGCCTGTGAACGGAACTTTACACAACTGAAGAAGGAAAGACTGGTTATAATCTTAAGTGAGTTCATCAATACCTATTTGGTAGGAAGTTTACTTTAGTGACAGACAATAAGCCACTGAGCTTGATCTTAGGCCTGAAGTAAGGCATTTCTGTGTTTGCGGTGGTGAGAATTCAAAAGTGGGCATTGCAGCTCGTGGAATACGATTATAATCAAAAACATCTTCAAGCAGACAAGAACAGCCATGCAGATACATTATTATGCTTACCTCTGCCTGAGACAGAACAAGCAAAAGGGACAGCGGAAGCCACAGAGTCAACCAGGAACAACCCAAGGTGAAGTTAACCCATGGAAATGGCGAGTACAGCCATGGCACCAAATTCATATTGATTTTGCTGGACAATTTATGGGTGAAAATTTTCTGATTATTGAGGATGCACACTCCAAATAGCCTGTGCCAATGCGAACAACAACAACAACAGAAAAAAAGCAATTGGATTATCCATAGAACTGTTTTCAGACAATGGACCTCAATTTGTGTCATGTACTTTCAAACAGTTTCTGCAAGGCAACAATGTGTCACGCATATTATCTGCATCCTACCATCTGAGTACTAGTGGGGAAGTGGAGCGCTTCCTGTAGATGTTTAAAAGAGCAATGAAAGCAAAGAAGTCATGTAAAATATCCTGGAACCGTAAAATTGCAGACTGTCTGTTATCATACAGAATAACACCTCACTCCACTACAAATTGCATGCCGGCAGAACTGATGTTCGGATGCAACTTGAGAACCAGACTTACTGCAGTGCCTCCAAACATCTGACTTCATATTCAACAGTCAACATCCCCGAGTAAGCCAACAAGAGCTCCAGAGATTGGAAAAAGAGTATTAGTAAGGGATCACTGGGAGAATAAAGAAAAATAGATAAAAGGCATGACCCTAAAGAAACTAAGTCCATGTTCATTTTCACTACTAGTAGGGGACAAGATATAGAAACAATATATCAATCAGTTAAGAGCAATCTGATTGCAGATGATCCCCTAGATGTTCTGGTTTGGGCACCACCTGACCATGATGCCCCTGAGATAACGCTGGCACCGGCGGAATAGGAGCAAGATGCGGGTCAAATACCGGACACACAGCGAGTAGCTGAAAAGTTGTACTCTGGCTCAGTGTTCTTCATCCCTGAGAAGGTCCAAGAGAGAAAGACATCCTTCAGTACATCTAAGAGACTATGTGCAGTGACTTAAAGACTTCATTCAGTACATCTCAAATGTACTATGGGCAGCAACTTAAGACTTTGAGACTTTTTCCAGTAGCACGGGATCTATAGTTACCATGATTAGTGGAAGTTATAGTTAAATTTTCAGTAGTGTTAATATCATTCTGTAGTGTCAGCATCATTAATTTTAACTTAATACTGATTTACCCATAAGTATAAAACATTTGTTTGAAGGATAAGAGTGTTATGGAAATGCGTATGCATGCGTGACGTCAAGTATGCACATGCAATTTGGGCATGTGAGAAAGTGGAAAAGTTTTGGGAAGATCTAAATCAGGTATTAAATAAAATCACAAAATGCAACATACCAAAAAATCCAGAGATCTTTCTTCTAAGTAATATAATAAGTAAAGAACTTGGCTTCGATTTGGATGGAACACAAAAAAAGATTTATTATTATAGCCTTGGTTGCAGCAAAAAAATGTATTATGTTAACCTGGAAATCAGAAGATAGCCTGAGAATACAGCAATGGTACATAGAAATGAATAAACATATTCCACTGGAAAAAAAAACATATAATTTAAGAAATAACATCACAGTATTCAAACAAATTTGGGAACCGTACATGGAACACAACAGAGAAGTCCTACCACGGACCTCCACCACCTAAAATGACAGAATGAGAAGAAGACGAAATAAACTGACCCAGTGTGTAAAAGTAGATGACACAATTTCCTTGTTTATTTTCATTGTGTGATGACATTGTTTAATAGCTTTAGTGTATCATATATGTTGAACATTGAGTGGGTGGGGAGGGGGGTGGAAAGGAAGGAGGGAAGGGAGGGGGGAAAAGGGGAGAAAATGACACTGTGTTTATTCAAGAGGGAAAGGTTTATGTGTATTTTGGTCAATATGGTTCATAGTGTGAAAAATAAAAAAATATTAAAAAAACTATGTAGAGTGTTAGTGGGAATGTGAATGCACAGGTGACATCAGGTATGCAGTGCATTGTGGGGAGAGTTTCAGTTTGGTGCCATCTTCAAATGAATAAAGGCACAAGTAAAGCTCTCTCTTGAATGATTTTATTTTCAAAGGGAAAATACATGACAGGAGAGGGCACCTGAATGACATAAATATTTATCAACAAATTTCCTCCGATCTGGTGAAGTGCCTCCGAGCAAATTTTAATATATTGTAGATTTCAATTTAAACCAGAAATTTCAAGCTAAAATAAGTCTTTAAAATAGATACAGTATATCAAGTTAGTCTTTCTCTTGTACTTTTGTGAATTGCATTAGACCCCAGCATCTGTAGATTTTCTTGTTTATCTTATTGGTCTAGCATCTCTTGATAGACAATTTTTACTCTTTTGTCCATATAACCTTAGGTTCTTTTCCAAACAAACTGTTTCAGAAAAGTGTCACCTTTACGTACTTAGAAATATTCCATGATTCATTTTACTATGATACCCCGTCATAAAAATCTTTTATTTTGTTTTGATGCTTGCTTATTTTAGCCAATAATTTCATGTTTAACATTCTCTTATGAGGCATGGATAATTTATTTAGAGATTATATGGTGGATTTATTACAAACTTTGAACGATTTATCACATAAATGCCTAGAAATTAAATTTCACCTTTTTTTTTGTCTTCTGAACAAATGCTGTGCCTAGTGCTAAATACCAATAGCAAGATATCCTCCTATTGGCCAAAGAGATATTCAAAGCAACATTGAATGAAACAAGAAAGTTCTCAGATGCTGATTGTAGTTAATACACACAAGTGCCGGGTAAACTCAATAGGACCTGCAGATTCCAAGGTGGCAAGGATATATAGCCAACTTTTTGGGCCTGAGGCCTTCTTCAGAGTATGAGCAAAGAGCATGGAATTGCCTAAATAAAAAAGTGGGAGAGGAGGGGTGAAGGGGCAGGAAGAGGAGCACAGGGCAATAGCCAGGAAGCCACAGGTGGACATGGATAGGAGGGTAGGAGAGAAAAGCTAAGAATTTGATGGGGGAGGGAGGTGGCTTTGTGAATGCAGAGCTGGAGGAAAGGAGATAGAGAATTAGGGAAAGAGAGAGAGACATTGAGAGTGGGGAGATGGAGGAAAGGGGATATCTGGATGGGTAAAGAGAAAGATGATGGTGTGTGGGTGGGGGGTGGGGTCATGGAAATTGGAGATCAGTTTTAATGCCATTTGATTCCTCAGGCACAATATAAGGATTTGCTCCTTCAATTTGCACGAGTGCATGGGAATGGGGAAGGAATTGAAGTAGGTTGTTACTGGGAGATCCCATGATTGCAGCAGTCAGAGAAAAGGTGCTCAACTAAATGATCTCCCAGTCTGCATTTAGTGTCCCCGATGTAGAGGGTGCCACACTGGGAGCATTGGATGCAGTAGATGACCCCTGTAGATTCACAAGTGAAATGTGGCTTCACTTGGAAGGGTTGTTTGGAGCCCCCAATGCTATGTTCTTTACCCAAAAACTCCAATTTACTTCCATAAAGAAAGAAATGTGATGTGTATCCTGGGACATCATTGGATTTGTGGATAGATGTACTGCTGTGGATTGCATAGAGAAGTACCTGGGCCAGTTTCAGATTCAGCATGACTCTCTGCCAAGACTTAATCAGGCCAAAGCCCCTTTTAGGTACAATTTTTGCATAACCTTTTGCATCAATGGATCTAAATTATAGGATAAGAAATTATTCAGCTACTAAACTCTTTTTAATCTGGCCAGTGGAATGAAGGTTTAAATAAGTATTCAAAGACTAAGCAAGCCAAGCATCAAGGATGCATTTAAATAAAACTGGTTATTCAAAAACAAAATGACTCTTCTGGCCTGAAATAGGTATTTAGATTTTCTGTATGATTGACTACCACAATTAGAATTATTTAACAGTCAATAGATTATGAATTATTGGCAAATGGAATATTGACATATAAAAATTTAATTCCAAAATTGGGTTAAGGCCAGTCAACAGTCAGTTTGAGAAGAGCAAAGAAAATCCATGGAGCAATACCAAGCAGAAAGACTCCTGACACAAAGATATTGTACTGATTGAACAATATACAGAATACATGAAGCCTGGGCAACGAAAACTAGCCAGAACCCGTGATCCTCAGTGAAACTTGTTGACAATATACTGAAAAACAAAAGTCTGCAGATGCTGTAATTGGAGTAAAAACACAGTTAACTCATACCTCGAATAAGGCTCAGGCCTGAAATATCAATAATATATCTTTACCTCCTATGGATGCTGCAAGACCTGCTGAGTTTCTCCAGCATTTCTGTGTTTTTACTTGTTGACAATGTGGTTGGCTATCGTTCCTATGTTGTTTCTATTTGACCTCTGGGTGGGAAAAAAAAATCTTTTTGGTGGAGGAGTGTAAAATTTGAATTTTATGATAAGGTTGCCTCAATTAATAAGATGTTTGGATTCTAATACTATATGAAGAAATGAAGACAAGTTTTCAACATAGACTTTAGCAAGGACTTTGACAAGATCCCACATTAGAGACTGATCCAGATGAGAATGCAGGTAGGATTATTAGTAAATTACTAAGTAAATTTGTGGATTATACCAAATTTGGTGGTGTAGTAGATATTGAGGAAGGTTGAATAAGATTACAAACAGGATCTACATCAAGTTGGGAATGGAATTACGGATGAAATTTAATTTGGACATGTGTCAAGTGAGGATTTTGGAAAGTTAAGCCAGCACAGAAAATCCACAGTCAATGACAGAGTTTGAGAATATTGTAAAACAGATGCCTAGGAATACATACATACCCTGAAAGTATGACCTTGGTAGACAGGATGCAAAAGAAGCTTTCCTCATCAGATGGAGCATTGAATACAAGAGTTGTGACATCATGTTGTAGCTGTAGAAGATGTTGGAGAGAATGCACTTGGAGACCTGTGTGCAGTTCTTGTTGCCATATTATTTGGAAGGATGTGGCAAAGCTAGAGAGGGTTCAGATAAGATTCACAAAGATTTTGCTAGTCCTGGATGGTTTGTGTTGCAAGGAGAGACTGGGAAGGGTGGTCTTGCCTTTCTTGGAATGAAGGAAGGTGAGGGGTAACCATATTAAGATTTATAAAATCAGAAGGTGCACAGAGAGGGTGGTTGTTCATTACCTCTTTCCCAAGATAGGGGAGTGTAAAGCTAGAGGGTCTCAATTTAAGGGAGAATGGAAAGTTTAAAGGGGCCCTCAAGAGCAAGCTTTTCAACAGAACATCATGGTTATATGGAATGAGCTGCTGGAGATGCATGGTTAGGAATAGAGAATGTCAACCAAATACAGGAAAATAGGACATACTGAAGTAGACACAGACATTTTCTGGACCAATTTCATTGCTATATACTGTAACTGATGGATGGATATTGGGCAGAAAAGTAAAGGTGAGGCATGGATGTTGACAAGTGAAACTTGGCAAGTTGAGGTGAGGCTTTGACATTGCTGAATGGCACAGCAGGCCAGGATGTCATTGTGATCTATGTCTAATTTTTCTTTTGTTTTTGGCAGTCTTCTGATTGGTACCAAACTGAAGTATTATCCAGAAGGATCATAGATCCTGGTTCCATTGGGGACTACATTGACTCTCTTTAGTTAAATCATTTGTATCTTTTTTGTGTTAAATGGTTATGCAACAATTTATTACATCTGTACATATTGTTGGAAGTTGAAGACTCTTGAGCAGCAAAGAAGTTGAAATATAGAGAATGGTTGTTAGACACAGTTGGTGGGCTATCAAAAGTATCAGCTGTACCTGGATATTTGACCCTTAAATTCCTTGATTCTCAGAAAGTTGCCACCACATATATGAACTCACAACATGGGGCCTCAGTCACCCGGTCAAGGTTGCCCAAACTAAACTTCATCTCACCACTCTTGGTTGGACTCCTACAAAAGTTTCAAAGATGAAAGAAAACATTGATTTATGTCTTTCTTTGAAGTATTTGTTTTTGTAAATGTAAAGAAAATCTCTCCATAATAGTCCAAGTAGTCTAACATTCTATATAACATGATTACCCTTGCATATCTCACAACACCAACTGGGTTTGGGTTTCTTGTTTGTACATCATGTCAAGCCAGTTTATTACAGCTGTCTCTGAGGCCCTTGGGATATAATGAATGCCTATTATTGAATATTTCATAGTTTATAGGGTGTAAACAGATGTTAATGTTTAAACAGCTTGAATAATAAAATTTATTCCAGAATTTAAAGGTTTAGTATACCAGAGTGGTATTTCACAAAACCGTGAATTTGTGGAGCAGTGTGTTTAGCGTAGGGCAGCATGGTGGACGCAACACTATTGCCACGCCAGCGACCTGAGTTCAAATCTGCTGCTCTTTGTAAGTAGATTGTACATTCTCCCCTTAAATACCCTAGGTTTCCTCACAAGTGCTCAGGTTTCCTTCCACATTTCTAAAATGTGTGGGGTTAATTGGTCACATTTGGGCAGAGAAGCTGGAAGGGCCTGTTCCTGTGCTGTATGACTAAATTTAAAAAATAGAAATGGAATTATTCTTATTGGAATATATTATATTTTTACCTGAGAATGAACCTTTTATCTTTTGAATTCTAATTGGTAAAGGAAGAAGCCTTTTGAATGCTTAGCTCATTTTTTTCCTTTTACTCATTATGAAATGAGTGGCATCATTCTCAGCAGCTTCTGTTAGGTAATAAATAAAAACACAATGCTGGAGAAACTCAGCAGGTAATGCAGCGTACATTATGAAACAAATATAAAGATACATAACCAATGTTTTGGGCTTAAGCCCTTCATCAAGGTAAGAGCAAAATATATATAAATGCTGGATGACATAGTTCAGTACGACAATAACACCATCTACAAATTCACTGATGATACCATGGTTGTGGGTTGTATAAAGGAAGGCGATGAGTCAGCATACAGGATGGAGATTGAATACTTGGCTGAATGGTGCACCAATAACAACCTTGCACTCAATGTCACCAAAACTAAGGAGCTGATTGTTGACTTCAGGAAAGGAAAGCCAGAGGTATACAATCCAAGTATAATTGTGAGAGCCAGAGGGGTAGAGGGTGAGCAAATTTAGGTTCTTGGGAGGCACTATCTCGGAGGATCTTTCTTGGACCCAACACACTAATGGCATCGTGAAGGAAGCACATCAGCACCTCTACTTCCTCAAGACTTTGTGGAGGTTTAGTATGACACCAGAAACACTGGCAAATTTCTGCAGATATGTGGTGGAAAGTGTGCTGACCAGCTGCATCGCAGACTGGTATGGGAACATCAAATTCCCTGAGCATAAAGCCCTCCAATAAGTAATGGACACAGCCTAGGGCTTTACAGGCAAAGCCCTCTCCACTATTGAGTACTTCTACAGGGAATTCCACCATCAGAGAGCAGCAGCAATCATCAAATACCCACGCCACCCAGCACACACTCTGTTCTAACTTCTGCCATCAGGAAAGAGGTAGAGGTGTCACAAAACTCACACCACCAGGTTCAGGAACAGCTGCTACCCCTCTACCATCAGTATCCTCAACAATAAAGTTAATCAAAGACTCATTTAAGGACTTCTACTTGTGCACTTTATTGATTTTATTTGCTCTCTCTGTAGTGTACATTCAGTTTGTTTACATTCATTATCTGTTTGCAGTTCAGACATGTATGTTCTCTGACAATAAATCTGAAATCTTAAATCTTAAATCTGAGGAAATTAGCTGGTCTCGCTTCTTCCAAATATACACTGACGTTTCGAGCCTGAACCCTTCTTCAAGATATAAGGAAAGAACAAGAAGGCATCAGAATAAAGACTGAAGAATGGCTGGGAGAGGAGCCCAGACCATCAAAAGATGTTAATCAAATGTGATAAGAGGAAAGGTGAGAATTGGTTTTGCCTCTGAGAAAGGAGAGAAGGAAAAGTGAAGAGCGAGAGAGAGACAGATAGACAGACAGCTGGATGCAGAGCTGGACACTGCAAGATCAGCTGGGATCCTCTAACATTTCTACAACCATAGTGTCCACTGACATTTGTGTTTCACTATGAGCAAAATGTGGGCGGAGGGTCAAGGGGAGGACCACTGGCCCACAGGCAAGAAGTAATAGGTGGATATGGGAGGGGAGGCACAGCAGCAAATGGGGGGGGGGGGATAGCTCTCTTAATGGAGAGGGAAGAGGGTAGAAACCTGAAGGAAAGGAATGAAAAGGAAGATAGGGAGAATGGGGAGTGATCCCACAGAAACTGGAGAGGTCAATGTTAATGCCATTTGGTTGGAGAGTTCCCAGACAGAATATTAGGTGTTGCTCTTCCAATTTACCACTGGCCTTAGTTTGGCAGTGCAAGAGGCCAAGGCAGAGATGTCAACGTGGACGTGGGGTGCAGTATTGAAATGATTACCCCGTCATTGATGAGGACAGAGCAAAGGTACTCAGTGAAGTGATCTTACAGTCTGAGTCTAGTATCTTCGGTGTAAAGAAGGCCATTACAGCAGTACCGGATACAGTAGATGACTCCTGCTGATTCACAAATGAAGTGTTGCTTCAGTTGGAAGGACTGTTTGGGGTCCCAAATGAAGGTGAGGGAGGAGGTATGGGTGCAAGTGGCACTTCCTGCAGTCACAGGGGAAGATGACAAGGAGGTGATAATTGGGAAGAGATGAGTGGATGAAGGAGTCACTGAGGGAGGGGTCCCTACAGAAGTTGGAGAGTAGTTGTGTCTCGTGAAGGTACCATGTTGTAGGTGGTGAAAATTGCAGAGGAAAACATGTTGAATGCAGAGGCTAGTGGGGTAGTGTGAGGACATGAGAAATTGTGTTTTTGATGTATCTAGGGGCAGAGGGGGCCAGGGCAGATGTGTGAGAGTGGAGGAGCTGCAAGTAAGGCAAGTAAGGGCTGAGTTGACATTTTTTTTAATATGAAGGTGGACATCCCAGATGATCTGGACAGGAAGACCTCATCTTGGTAGCAGATACAACAGAGAATCTATAATCCCTGCTGCTGAATCTTTCCCACTGCTCCCCATCTGTAATCACTGCTGCATGTTTTACTCTCCTGTAGGAATAAGCCTCATTTTCTAAATGCTATAGATGTGTAGATCTATAACAATAATATTTTTTGTGTTGTATACTCTGGATTAGTTTACTTTTAATGGGCCAATTATAAATCTCCTCCTGCCTTCTGTCTATTTCCCCGCTCTAATTTGTCATTGAAATTATTGATTTTTCAACAATATAATTTCTTCATTTTCTCTTCTAACGTGCTACTGAGTGGATGTGATGAAGCTCTCGATTCAACAAAGATGACTCTCAATATTTTAATGTGCTCTTTCTAAACCAATTAACAACAGATTTGTCATCAGCCTTGTAGTCAACAGCAGATCTCCATGATCTTTGCAGTCTATATTTTCCATTGGAAGCTCTCCAATACTGAACAAAAGTTAGATTTTGTTATGTATGCCAGCTGGTTTCACTTTATCCATCTGTGGATGAAATAATGTTTCTACTTTTTGTCCCTATTCTGCTTGAAGACAATAAAGTCTAATATTCTGTTAGAGGCCAACCTAATTAACATTATAAAATTAAAGTCTGTGCCTTTATTAATTCAACTGTTCTGGAAAAGCTTGTGCATCAAATATCTTTTTAAATCTTCATCTGACGCTTATGACAGCTTTTAATCTGTTGAAATTAAATTTGCTACAAAATTGGGTTGCTAAAATTTTTTCATTGAATAAGAAGCAAGAGACTTTTTTTTCTTAATTAATGAAAAATATTTTGTAAATATGTAGCTTTGTGAAATATAGAGTTCAGGATGTTTTTTTACTGACCAATTATTATGGCATTAGCTATGGTTCCCTGTTCTTGGAGCACAGGGCATTATGACCATACTGCATGTGAACCACAGAAAAAAAAGGCCATTCAACCTTTCCAACCAATAAAACTAGCTAGTTCCACTGACCTACTCTCATTCCATTACTTCTATCCATGTATTTATCCAATTTAATTTAAAAACTCAAGATTGAATCTGCATTCACTACATCAGATGGCAGCTCATTCCACACTCCTACCACTTTCTAATGTTCCCATCATACTTCTCCCCTTTCAGGCTCAAGCTATGACCTCTCATATTTATCTCCCCAAATCTAAGTGGAAACATCTTACTCACATCTACTCTGTCTATACCCCTCATAATCTTATAAACCTCTATCAAGTCTCCTCTCATTCTTCTTTGTTCCAAGGTGTATAGTCCTAACCTGCTTAATCTTTCCCAGTAACTCAACTCTTGAAGACCCGGCCACATCTTAGTAAATCTACTCTGCACACTTTCAATCTTATTGATATCTTTCCTGCTGCTGGGCGACCAGAACAGCACACAACATTCTAAGTGTGGCCTCACTAATGACTTGAATAACTTCAACATAACATTCCAACTCCTATACTATGATTTATAAAGGCTAAGATGCCAAAACCTTTCTTTACAACCCTGTCCACATGCAATGCTAACTTCAGGGAACAATATATATGTATTCCCAGATCTGTGGTAAAAAGAAGAACATGATGTACAATACTGCCATCTTTCTCTACCATTCAAGACCAGTATTGAAATTTCTTTTCTTTGGCTTGGCTTCGCGGATGAAGATTTATGGAGGGGGTAAAAAAGTCCACGTCAGCTGCAGGCTCGTTTGTGGCTGACCAGTCCGATGCGGGACAGGCAGACACGATTGCAGCGGTTGCAAGGGAAAATTGGTTGGTTGGGGTTGGGTGTTGGGTTTTTCCTCCTTTGCCTTTTGTCAGTGAGGTGGGCTCTGCGGTCTTCTTCAAAGGAGGCTGCTGCCCGCCAAACTGTGAGGCGCCAAGATGCACGGTTTGAGGCGTTATCAGCCCACTGGCGGTGGTCAATGTGGCAGGCACCAAGAGATTTCTTTAGGCAGTCCTTGTACCTTTTCTTTGGTGCACCTCTGTCACGGTGGCCAGTGGAGAGCTCGCCATATAATACGATCTTGGGAAGGCGATGGTCCTCCATTCTGGAGACGTGACCCATCCAGCGCAGCTGGATCTTCAGCAGCGTGGACTCGATGCTGTCGACCTCTGCCATCTCGAGTACCTCGACGTTGGGGGTGTGAGCGCTCCAATGGATGTTGAGGATGGAGCGGAGACAACGCTGGTGGAAGCGTTCTAGGAGCCGTAGGTGGTGCCGGTAGAGGACCCATGATTCGGAGCCGAACAGGAGTGTGGGTATGACAACGGCTCTGTATACGCTTATCTTTGTGAGGTTTTTCAGTTGGTTGTTTTTCCAGACTCTTTTGTGTAGTCTTCCAAAGGTGCAGAGAACAAAACAAAGGACTCTACATCACCTTTGTTGACCTCACCAAAGCCTTCGACACCGTGAGCAGGAAAGGGCTTTGGCAAATACTAGAGCGCATCGGATGTCCCCCAAAGTTCCTCAACATGATTATCCAACTGCACGAAAACCAACAAGGTCGGGTCAGATACAGCAATGAGCTCTCTGAACCCTTCTCCATTAACAATGGCGTGAAGCAAGGCTGTGTTCTCGCACCAACCCTCTTTTCAATCTTCTTCAGCATGATGCTGAACCAAGCCATGAAAGACCCCAACAATGAAGACGCTGTTTACATCCGGTACCGCACGGATGGCAGTCTCTTCAATCTGAGGCGCCTGCAAGCTCACACCAAGACACAAGAGAAACTTGTCCGTGAACTACTCTTTGCAGATGATGCCGCTTTAGTTGCCCATTCAGAGCCAGCTCTTCAGCGCTTGACGTCCTGCTTTGCGGAAACTGCCAAAATGTTTGGCCTGGAAGTCAGCCTGAAGAAAACTGAGGTCCTCCATCAGCCAGCTCCCCACCATGACTACCAGCCCCCCCACATCTCCATCGGGCACACAAAACTCAAAACGGTCAACCAGTTTACCTATCTCGGCTGCACCATTTCATCAGATGCAAGGATCGACAATGAGATAGACAACAGACTCGCCAAGGCAAATAGCGCCTTTGGAAGACTACACAAAAGAGTCTGGAAAAACAACCAACTGAAAAACCTCACAAAGATAAGCGTATACAGAGCCGTTGTCATACCCACACTCCTGTTCGGCTCCGAATCATGGGTCCTCTACCGGCACCACCTACGGCTCCTAGAACGCTTCCACCAGCGTTGTCTCCGCTCCATCCTCAACATCCATTGGAGCGCTCACACCCCTAACGTCGAGGTACTCGAGATGGCAGAGGTCGACAGCATCGAGTCCACGCTGCTGAAGATCCAGCTGCGCTGGATGGGTCACGTCTCCAGAATGGAAGACCATCGCCTTCCCAAGATCGTATTATATGGCGAGCTCTCCACTGGTCACCGTGACAGAGGTGCACCAAAGAAAAGGTACAAGGACTGCCTAAAGAAATCTCTTGGTGCCTGCCACATTGACCACCGCCAGTGGGCTGATAACGCCTCAAACCGTGCATCTTGGCGCCTCACAGTTTGGCGGGCAGCAGCCTCCTTTGAAGAAGACCGCAGAGCCCACCTCACTGACAAAAGGCAAAGGAGGAAAAACCCAACAC
The DNA here is from genome assembly GCF_036971445.1 of Narcine bancroftii. Classification (NCBI taxonomy): domain Eukaryota; kingdom Metazoa; phylum Chordata; class Chondrichthyes; order Torpediniformes; family Narcinidae; genus Narcine; species Narcine bancroftii. The sequence continues at coordinate 177,273,370 of NC_091474.1, read as the reverse complement.
CCAACCCCAACCAACCAATTTTCCCTTGCAACCGCTGCAATCGTGTCTGCCTGTCCCGCATCGGACTGGTCAGCCACAAACGAGCCTGCAGCTGACGTGGACTTTTTACCCCCTCCATAAATCTTCGTCCGCGAAGCCAAGCCAAAGAAAAAGACATGTGTTCAATGTATAAATCCTGAAATTACTAATCGAATAAGCATTTGAGGTGAAACACAAAAGACTGCAGATGCTGAAATAGTAAAAACAGAAATGCTCGAGGAACAGCAGGTCTTGCATAGGAGGTAAATATATATCTAAACAACATTTCGGACCTGGTCTCTTCATCGAGATATGAGCAGAAATCCTGAATAAAAAGCCTGATAGAAAAGGGAGGAAAGGGTAGAGTGGTGGGGGGTTGTTGGGGTGGGGTGTGGGGGGTGGGGGGGGTACCAACTAACGTACAAAATGAGATAATTGGATATGAATAGGAGGACTGATCTAGGAAGGGATTGACTCTGTGAATGCAGAGCTGAAAGAAAGGATGCAAAGTGAATGGGAAATAGAGACACAGCTAGAGGAAAGGAGAAAGAGGAATAGTGGAAGGGAAGAGATTGGGAGTGTTCCTAAAGGAAAATGGAGACATTGATATTAATGCCATCTGGTTGGAGTGTGCCCAGATGGAATTTGATGTGTTTGTATTTCCTTCTATTTGTGAGTGATCTCAGTCTGGTAGTTCATGAGTCTATGGACAGATATGTTGGCATGGGTTTGGGATGGAGAAATGAAATGGGTTGCCAATTGAAGATCCCAGCTATTGCAGCAGAGAAAGTGAAGGTGTTGAATGATACGATCTCCTAGTCTGTGCCCAGTCTTTCTGATGGAGAGGTCACTACAATAGGAGCACCAGATGCAGAAGATTACCCCTGCAGATTTAAAAGTGAAGTGTTCCTTCACTTGGGAGGACTGTTTGGGGCCCTGAATGGTGGTGAGGGAGGAGATGTGAGTACAAGTGTGGCATTTACTGCAGTCACAAGGATAGGTGTCAAGGGGGGCAATTGATGAGAAGGGCAGAGTGGAAGAGGGAGTAAAGGAGGGAGTGGACCCTGTGGAAGGAAGAGAGGGGAGGAGAGGGTAAAATGTGGCTAGTAATGGAAATGGTAGAGGATGTTATGTTGCATGTGGAAGAAGTTGGGGTGGTAAATGAAGACAGGGAGAATACTGTCCTTGTAGTGTGTGGGGATGAGTGGGGCAGGGAAGATGTGTTTTGGAATGGAGGATATGTGGGTGAATGGCGAGTTGATGGCAATAGAATAGAAACCATAACTTTTGAAGAAGGAGGACATCTTGAATGATTTTGCATTGAAGACCTTGTTTTGGGAGAAGATAGGCACATGCAGTATTTTTTTCAGAAAGAGAAAGATTGACCACTGCAAGTGGAAGTATAATTTTGCAGTTCAGACTTGTTGACCTGATATTGTGACCCTTGGATCTACACTCTTTAACTATTACCAAACACCTTGAGCATTCCTTGTAAAAAATATGAGCATTCTTGTTAAATAATCCTCATATGACATCATTCTTATTAACAGAGCTGAGGATCATGAACCTTTACCTCTTCCAAAGGCAAAAATATTCTACCTTGAGCAATATTCCAGGTGTGGTGTCAAATTGTAGATTATCCTGTGGTAAGGAAAAGTTTTATTACCTTTCTACAATGGTGTAACACTCTTGCAATAAGGGATGATGTATCATTTATCTTTCTGAATTAATGCATTAGCTTTGTAATTTTATGATTTGCAAAGTAAATAACTTCATAATTCCACATATACAATTAATCTGCAAGTTCCTTACCCAATCAGCTGGATAATCTGAAACCTTTACAGTGTCCTGGTCACAGGTTATTTTTCAAACTAACTTTGCATCAACAGTGAACTTTGACATGGCTTTCAGTTCATTCACTGATTCTAGGTTCACAGATGTCACAGAATAAGGAAGACCAATTCCTTGGCACATCTAGTCCTCAATGTCAATCAAACACCCTTTACACTGACCTTGTTTCTTTCTTCCAACATTCATATCGACTCTACCACCATCTCCACACCTAGAATCTACTACTCAACTATATATTAGCAAAAATTTATAGTTGCAAATTAACAAACAAATCCACACATCATTGGGCTGTGGAAGGTATCTCGAACACCTGGTGAAAATCTGTGTTATCATAGTGAGAAGATATATATTCCATCCAGTCAGCAATTGACATTAGTATTCAACCCAGATCGATGGAGCTGTGAGGCAACATCTCTACTAGCCATCCATTGATCTTTGAATCTCTTGGCCACAAACTGGTATCCCAAAAAGGGCAAATGCCAAGATTAGGATACTGTATCTGGTGATTGGTTGAAAGAGTAATAAATATATGGGACAGTGACAAATAAAAAAAGCGATAACTCAAGTAGTGTGGCCAAAGGAGAGCACCTAGTGTGTGTGCATCCCAATGTAGGAGTGGGACCTTGAGGCTTTGGCTCACAAGGCTTTGCAAACTGAGGCTGAAGATGAGCTTGATTCCAGCAAGGTAAGGCCAGATAAGATATCTGTATTTAAATTAGGAAGAGTTAATAGAGACAGCTAGATCAGTGGAATGCTCTGATTACAGTATGTGAGAAATCTGGGACAGCACAAAAGTGGCAGATGGAGTTCAATCCAGATAAGTGTGAGGTGATGCATTTTGGAAGGACAAACAAGGAGGTTGAGTACAAGGTTAATGGTTGGTTATTTAAGAATGTGGATGAACAGAGGGACCTTGGGGTCCAAATCCATACATCCCTCAAAGTTTCCGCACAGGTGGATCAGATAGTTAAAAAAGCCTATTACCTTAATGAACCTGGGGTTCATTAATGGGGGATTGAGTTCAAGAGTAGAGAGGTCATGTTGCAAATCTACAAATCTCTGGTGAGACGACACTTAGAATATTGTGCACAGTTCTCATTACAGGAAAGATGTAGAAGCTATGGAGAGGATGCAGAGGAGATTTCCCAGGATGTTACCTGGATTGGAAAATAAATGCAATGAGGCAAGGTTAGCAGAGCTGGGGCTTTTCTCTTTGGAGAGCAGCAGGATGAGAGGAGACTTAATAGAGGTCTGCAAGATTATAAAAGGCATAGATAGGGTGGACAATCAGTACCTGGTTCCCAGGGCAGGAATAGCAAACACCAGAGGACATGAGTACAAAGTGAAGGGAGGGAAGTTTAGGGGAGATATCAGGGATAAGTACTTTTTTACACAGAGAGTTGTGGGTGTCTGGAATACCTTGCCAAAAATTATGGAGAAGGGTGAAACATTAGGTGCATTTAAGAGACTCCTAGACAGGCACATCTTTGCTTTGAGGTTTGCCTTAATCTTCTTCAGCATGATGCTGAACCAAGCCATGAAAGACCCCAACAATGAAGACGCTGTTTACATCCGGTACCGCACGGATGGCAGTCTCTTCAATCTGAGGCGCCTGCAAGCTCACACCAAGACACAAGAGAAACTTGTCCGTGAACTACTCTTTGCAGATGATGCCGCTTTAGTTGCCCATTCAGAGCCAGCTCTTCAGCGCTTGACGTCCTGCTTTGCGGAAACTGCCAAAATGTTTGGCCTGGAAGTCAGCCTGAAGAAAACTGAGGTCCTCCATCAGCCAGCTCCCCACCATGACTACCAGCCCCCCCACATCTCCATCGGGCACACAAAACTCAAAACGGTCAACCAGTTTACCTATCTCGGCTGCACCATTTCATCAGATGCAAGGATCGACAACGAGATAGACAACAGACTCGCCAAGGCAAATAGCGCCTTTGGAAGACTACACAAAAGAGTCTGGAAAAACAACCAACTGAAAAACCTCACAAAGATAAGCGTATACAGAGCCGTTGTCATACCCACACTCCTGTTCGGCTCCGAATCATGGGTCCTCTACCGGCACCACCTACGGCTCCTAGAACGCTTCCACCAGCGTTGTCTCCGCTCCATCCTCAACATCCATTGGAGCGCTCACACCCCTAACGTCGAGGTACTCGAGATGGCAGAGGTCGACAGCATCGAGTCCACGCTGCTGAAGATCCAGCTGCGCTGGATGGGTCACGTCTCCAGAATGGAAGACCATCGCCTTCCCAAGATCGTATTATATGGCGAGCTCTCCACTGGTCACCGTGACAGAGGTGCACCAAAGAAAAGGTACAAGGACTGCCTAAAGAAATCTCTTGGTGCCTGCCACATTGACCACCGCCAGTGGGCTGATAACGCCTCAAACCGTGCATCTTGGCGCCTCACAGTTTGGCGGGCAGCAGCCTCCTTTGAAGAAGACCGCAGAGCCCACCTCACTGACAAAAGGCAAAGGAGGAAAAACCCAACACCCAACCCCAACCAACCAATTTTCCCTTGCAACCGCTGCAATCGTGTCTGCCTGTCCCGCATCGGACTGGTCAGCCACAAACGAGCCTGCAGCTGACGTGGACTTTTTACCCCCTCCATAAATCTTCGTCCGCGAAGCCAAGCCAAAGAAAAAGACATGTGTTCAATGTATAAATCCTGAAATTACTAATCGAATAAGCATTTGAGGTGAAACACAAAAGACTGCAGATGCTGAAATAGTAAAAACAGAAATGCTCGAGGAACAGCAGGTCTTGCATAGGAGGTAAATATATATCTAAACAACATTTCGGACCTGGTCTCTTCATCGAGATATGAGCAGAAATCCTGAATAAAAAGCCTGATAGAAAAGGGAGGAAAGGGTAGAGTGGTGGGGGGTTGTTGGGGTGGGGTGTGGGGGGTGGGGGGGGTACCAACTAACGTACAAAATGAGATAATTGGATATGAATAGGAGGACTGATCTAGGAAGGGATTGACTCTGTGAATGCAGAGCTGAAAGAAAGGATGCAAAGTGAATGGGAAATAGAGACACAGCTAGAGGAAAGGAGAAAGAGGAATAGTGGAAGGGAAGAGATTGGGAGTGTTCCTAAAGGAAAATGGAGACATTGATATTAATGCCATCTGGTTGGAGTGTGCCCAGATGGAATTTGATGTGTTTGTATTTCCTTCTATTTGTGAGTGATCTCAGTCTGGTAGTTCATGAGTCTATGGACAGATATGTTGGCATGGGTTTGGGATGGAGAAATGAAATGGGTTGCCAATTGAAGATCCCAGCTATTGCAGCAGAGAAAGTGAAGGTGTTGAATGATACGATCTCCTAGTCTGTGCCCAGTCTTTCTGATGGAGAGGTCACTACAATAGGAGCACCAGATGCAGAAGATTACCCCTGCAGATTTAAAAGTGAAGTGTTCCTTCACTTGGGAGGACTGTTTGGGGCCCTGAATGGTGGTGAGGGAGGAGATGTGAGTACAAGTGTGGCATTTACTGCAGTCACAAGGATAGGTGTCAAGGGGGGCAATTGATGAGAAGGGCAGAGTGGAAGAGGGAGTAAAGGAGGGAGTGGACCCTGTGGAAGGAAGAGAGGGGAGGAGAGGGTAAAATGTGGCTAGTAATGGAAATGGTAGAGGATGTTATGTTGCATGTGGAAGAAGTTGGGGTGGTAAATGAAGACAGGGAGAATACTGTCCTTGTAGTGTGTGGGGATGAGTGGGGCAGGGAAGATGTGTTTTGGAATGGAGGATATGTGGGTGAATGGCGAGTTGATGGCAATAGAATAGAAACCATAACTTTTGAAGAAGGAGGACATCTTGAATGATTTTGCATTGAAGACCTTGTTTTGGGAGAAGATAGGCACATGCAGTATTTTTTTCAGAAAGAGAAAGATTGACCACTGCAAGTGGAAGTATAATTTTGCAGTTCAGACTTGTTGACCTGATATTGTGACCCTTGGATCTACACTCTTTAACTATTACCAAACACCTTGAGCATTCCTTGTAAAAAATATGAGCATTCTTGTTAAATAATCCTCATATGACATCATTCTTATTAACAGAGCTGAGGATCATGAACCTTTACCTCTTCCAAAGGCAAAAATATTCTACCTTGAGCAATATTCCAGGTGTGGTGTCAAATTGTAGATTATCCTGTGGTAAGGAAAAGTTTTATTACCTTTCTACAATGGTGTAACACTCTTGCAATAAGGGATGATGTATCATTTATCTTTCTGAATTAATGCATTAGCTTTGTAATTTTATGATTTGCAAAGTAAATAACTTCATAATTCCACATATACAATTAATCTGCAAGTTCCTTACCCAATCAGCTGGATAATCTGAAACCTTTACAGTGTCCTGGTCACAGGTTATTTTTCAAACTAACTTTGCATCAACAGTGAACTTTGACATGGCTTTCAGTTCATTCACTGATTCTAGGTTCACAGATGTCACAGAATAAGGAAGACCAATTCCTTGGCACATCTAGTCCTCAATGTCAATCAAACACCCTTTACACTGACCTTGTTTCTTTCTTCCAACATTCATATCGACTCTACCACCATCTCCACACCTAGAATCTACTACTCAACTATATATTAGCAAAAATTTATAGTTGCAAATTAACAAACAAATCCACACATCATTGGGCTGTGGAAGGTATCTCGAACACCTGGTGAAAATCTGTGTTATCATAGTGAGAAGATATATATTCCATCCAGTCAGCAATTGACATTAGTATTCAACCCAGATCGATGGAGCTGTGAGGCAACATCTCTACTAGCCATCCATTGATCTTTGAATCTCTTGGCCACAAACTGGTATCCCAAAAAGGGCAAATGCCAAGATTAGGATACTGTATCTGGTGATTGGTTGAAAGAGTAATAAATATATGGGACAGTGACAAATAAAAAAAGCGATAACTCAAGTAGTGTGGCCAAAGGAGAGCACCTAGTGTGTGTGCATCCCAATGTAGGAGTGGGACCTTGAGGCTTTGGCTCACAAGGCTTTGCAAACTGAGGCTGAAGATGAGCTTGATTCCAGCAAGGTAAGGCCAGATAAGATATCTGTATTTAAATTAGGAAGAGTTAATAGAGACAGCTAGATCAGTGGAATGCTCTGATTACAGTATGTGAGAAATCTGGGACAGCACAAAAGTGGCAGATGGAGTTCAATCCAGATAAGTGTGAGGTGATGCATTTTGGAAGGACAAACAAGGAGGTTGAGTACAAGGTTAATGGTTGGTTATTTAAGAATGTGGATGAACAGAGGGACCTTGGGGTCCAAATCCATACATCCCTCAAAGTTTCCGCACAGGTGGATCAGATAGTTAAAAAAGCCTATTACCTTAATGAACCTGGGGTTCATTAATGGGGGATTGAGTTCAAGAGTAGAGAGGTCATGTTGCAAATCTACAAATCTCTGGTGAGACGACACTTAGAATATTGTGCACAGTTCTCATTACAGGAAAGATGTAGAAGCTATGGAGAGGATGCAGAGGAGATTTCCCAGGATGTTACCTGGATTGGAAAATAAATGCAATGAGGCAAGGTTAGCAGAGCTGGGGCTTTTCTCTTTGGAGAGCAGCAGGATGAGAGGAGACTTAATAGAGGTCTGCAAGATTATAAAAGGCATAGATAGGGTGGACAATCAGTACCTGGTTCCCAGGGCAGGAATAGCAAACACCAGAGGACATGAGTACAAAGTGAAGGGAGGGAAGTTTAGGGGAGATATCAGGGATAAGTACTTTTTTACACAGAGAGTTGTGGGTGTCTGGAATACCTTGCCAAAAATTATGGAGAAGGGTGAAACATTAGGTGCATTTAAGAGACTCCTAGACAGGCACATCTTTGCTTTGAGGTTTGCCTTAATCTTCTTCAGCATGATGCTGAAACAACCCATGAAAGACCTCAACAATGAAGACGCTGTTTACATCCGGTACTGCACGGATGGCAGTCTCTTGAATCTGAGGCGCCTGCAAGCTCACACCAAGACACCAAGACACAACTTGTCCGTGAACTACTCTTTGCAGATGATGCCGCTTTAGTTCCCCATTCAGAGCCAGCTCTTCAGCGCTTGACGTCCTGTTTTGTGGAAACTGCCAAAATGTTTGGCCTGGAAGTCAGCCTGAAGAAAACTGAGGTCCTCCATCAGCCAGCTCCCCACCATGGCTACCAGCCCCCCCACATCTCCATCGGGCACACAAAACTCAAAACGGTCAACCAGTTTACCTATCTCGGCTGCACCATTTCATCAGATGCAAGGATCGACAACGAGATAGACAACAGACTCGCCAAGGCAAATAGCGCCTTTGGAAGACTACACAAAAGAGTCTGGAAAAACAACCAACTGAAAAACCTCACAAAGATTAGCGTATACAGAGACGTTGTCATACCCACACTCCTGTTCGGCTCCGAATCATGGGTCCTCTACCGGCATCACCTACGGCTCCTAGAACACTTCCACCAGCGTTGTCTCTGCTCCATCCTCAACATTCATTGGAGCGAATTCATCCCTAACATCGAAGTACTCGAGATGGCAGAGGCCGACAGCATCGAATCCATGCTGCTGAAGATCCAACTGCGCTGGGTAGGTCACATCTCCAGAATGGAGGATCATCGCTTTCCCAAGATTGTGTTATATGGCGATCCCTCCACTGGCCACCATGACAGAGGTGCACCAAAGAAGAGGTACAAGGACTGCCTAAAGAAATCTCTTGGTGCCTGCCACATTGAGCACTGCCAGTGGGCTGATATCACCTCAAACCGTGCATCTTGGCACCTCACAGTTCGGCAGACAGCAACCTCCTTTGAAGAAGACCGCAGAGCCCACCTCACTGTCAAAAGACAAAGGAGGAAAACCCAACACTCAACCCCAACCAACCAATTTTCCCTTGCAACCGCTGCAACCGTGTCTGCCTGTCCCGCATCGGACTTGTCAGCCACAAATGAGCCTGCAGCTGACATGGACATTACCCCTCCATAAATCTCGTCCGCGAAGCCAAGCCAAAGAGAAGAAGAGAAGAAGAGACAGGCAAATGGATGGAAGAAAAGTAGAGAGTTATGATAGTTTAGTACTTATTTTTTAGGAAGAAATATATGGGTTGGCACCACATTGAGGGTCAAAGGGTCTGTACTGAGCTGTCGTGTTTTATGTTCTAGATATCGCTGTTCAGTGACATTTGCTCACATCAGCAAATTCCGAAGTATTATTCTGTACGCTTATATCCAAATCATATTTTTAAAATAGTCATTCCACACTGACCCCCCTGAGACTAGCATTGTCTATCATTCTCAAACGTGAAAAATAACCATTTGCTGCTGCTCTCCACATTCTGTTCTGAAACCAGTTAAACACCTTGTCAAAATGCAAATAGCTGCAATCCCTTCATCAACTGTCAATGCAATCTCATGAAAAAAAAACATTCTCAGTATTAAAGTCAATGCTTTACTGAGCCTTTGACTTTAAGTCTTTCAAGTACCTGTGTAAATGTGATAATGATTTTATGTTATAGATATTATACAATGTACGAATGTAACAAGATTCATATTTGCCACAGCTGCACTGGTGCTTGTACAGTAGTCCTAGCTTCTGTGATTTCTCTCAGTAGTCCCTTTCTCACTGGCACCTTGTCCCAGGAATTATCTGGGGATTTAATGGGACACGGTCCAGTGGAAAAGGTACACTGTCTGAATGCCAGCGTCAAATTCTCATTTCCCTCTGGAGATTAACCACTTCTGTCCCTGCTCATATCACCAGTGTTTGCAGAAGCCGGCATGCTGATAAAACCAGTAGTAAAGGGACAGCAGAAGTCACCCATTTCCAGTTGAAGCTGAAACACTCCAATCCCCGGGGATGAGTTGTGTTCAGTGTGGAAAAGCAATTACTTTCCCAGTTAAGTAAGGGTGGCCCAGTGGAAATGGCAAAAAGGACACTCCATGGCCAATTAACTGGGATGCCAGTGGAAAAGGAGCTATATCTTGTTCCATTTTGCCATCACCCTCTGTATATAGGTGTCCCTTCTCAGATCGCTTTTAAATATATCCCCTTTAGTTTTAGATTCCTCTAAGCTGGTAAAAATAAAATACTGTGACTATTTACCTTGTTTATGCCCATGGTTTTATAAAGATCCTTTTAAACCCCCTTAGCTTCTACACTCGAGGGAGAAAAGCCCCAACTTATCCAGTTTCTCATAGTAGTTCAAGTCAACTAGTCCGGGTAATATTCCTGTGATGAATTTTTTTTTTCTCCACCCTTCCCTGGTTAACGATAGCTTGCCTGGATGATCAAAACTGCACACAATTCTCTTTATCTTTTCCCTTGATAATTTTTCATTTTTCTACTAAATCCCTTCTCAGCCCCTTCAATTGAGACCTTAAATTCAGCACAAAATCCAATCTGCACTGATCCGGCATATAAGTCGACCCTTGAAAAACCAAAAAAAAACTGCGACAGATTTTCACTGAAATTTTTATTGAAAACAACAATGCAATTTGCACTCTTCAAAATCGCTATCATTGTCTGAAAACAGCAACACATTTAGAACCCTTCAAAATAGCTCTCACTATCATCGTCCTAGGCAAAGATGGCAGCAAGTACATCCATACTGTCAGTATTTAAACTGTCATCATATGGATCCCAGTCTGTATCTGATGAGGTGATTTAAACTTCTTCATCAATATTCCACAATAAATAATCTTACGTGCAGTCAGTTGCTCAAGAGATACCACAAGTTTTAAACATTTTTTTCACAGTCTCTACTTTAACTTTGTCCCATGTCTTGAGCACAAAGTCGCACAGCATATCAAGTAATGCAGCACGATTTGCCCCGCCTTTAAAAAATGACTTTTCTGCACTCGACGTCCATGTATTTCATTCCTCGTGCACATGGTCTTGGAATGGTGTGTTCAAGCAGGCATCAAGAGATTGTAATATAGGCATCAAACCACCCGGGATTTATGTAGTGCTTGTAGAGCACGTCGAAAGAACCAAAGACGCGTTGATCCAAATCAAGGCTTTTATTAATTAAAAGATTGAAGCATATCACAAGTAAGTCCACCAGTCCAGAATGACCTGGTCTGGCTAGAAGCAATCCTTTAAGACCTGTCAGTAGGTGCGTCTACACTCTCAGCCAATCACAGTCATCCTACACTACAATCCGTACATATAGACATTGGTGATAGAATCTGTACTATCACAGTACTAATCTACTTTTAGTGTTCTCAGTTAAATGGCTACGAAATGGATCACAGACCAGCAAACTTCATTCTTTGTGTAAACCACCTGGCTGTCTGTTCCACACATTGTCTATCCATAGTATTTCACCATTTTCATCCATCCATCCTTTTACATAAAAATGTCGAAAAATACCTGTAGGGCATTTCATTTTCAGTTTAAATTTACATTTGAACATTACCATGCGTCTAAACTTTGGTCTTTTTGTGGTTTGTACTTTTGGTTTGCACATATTTAACACCTTTTCATTCCACAGTTCTATTGTCTAAATTCATAGGAGTTTTGTCCATGTTTCTGATATTTGTCAATGCTAATTGGTGTTTCTGCCAGTTCCATATAATAAACTGGTGAAAACTTATAACTTTATGATCCAGATCTTTTGGTAGTTTTGGTGTCATTTTTGTTTTTTGGTGTAATCCATATTTTCCTGTTTATGAAATGATTGCACCAGCCAACTGTAGCCTCAAAATTATCACTAAGGTCTGGGTGCAACTTAGCCCACTACAGTGCAAATGTTCTTATTTTATTTCTGGTGACTATGTAGCAATCTTGCCTCTGTTCATGTATCCATTCTGCCACATGATTTTCCAACTCTTGCCAATGGGTGATTCCTTTTCTCAAAGAACATTACCTTTTTAGCATGTTTCTTTTTTTTTATTTTTCACACTATGAACCATATCAATCAAGATACACAAAAACATTTCCCTCTTGAATATACACAGTGGCATTTTCTCCCCTTTTTCCCCCCTCCCTTCCCTTCCCCCTTCCCACCCCCCTCCAAACCCATTAAACATTCAACATATACAATGCAATAAAACCATTAAACACTGTCATCACACAATGAAAATAAACAAGATAATTGTGTCATCTACTTTTACACACTGGATCAAGTCATTTTGTCTTCTTCTCATTTTATCATTTTAGGGAATGGAGGTCCGTGATAGGCCCTTTCTGTTGTGTTCCATGTACGGTTCCCAAATTTGTTAAAAAAAATGTGACTTTATTTTTTAAATGTTATGTTATTTTTTCCAATGGAATACATTTATTCATTTCCATGCACCATTGCTGTACTCTCAGGCTCTCTTCTGATTTCTAAGTTGACATTATACATTTTTTTGCTACAGGTAAGGCTATCATAATAAATCTTTTTTGTGCTTCATCCAGTTTGAGGACTAATTCTTTACTTCTTATATTACTTAGAAGCAAGATCTCTGGATTTTTTGGTATGTTGCTTTTTGTGATTTTATTTAATACCTGATTTAGATCTTCCCAAAACTTTTTCACTTTCTCACATACCCAAATTGCATGTACTGTTGTTCCCATTTCCTTTTGACAGCGAAAATATCTATCTGATAATGTTGGATCCCATTTATTTAATTTTTGGGGCGGTGTAACCAATTATATTGTATCATGCGTAACCTCATGTTTATTATATTTTTCATAGTTCCAGAGCATACTTTTTAGCATGTTTCTTAAAGTCTCTTCTTTCTTCCTCCAATCTCTTATCAACTTCTCATGCACATCAAATTATCCTGCAGCAACACAGATCTTGGTTTTCTTGGCCACTTCTGTCACTTTCATCTTAGAACTCTTCATATTTTCATCACATGTTATGTTGCGTCAATGGATTCTTCATGATAGCAATCATTTCCAGCCAACCCCCAGCAGATAAATCTACACGATCTATGGGGGTCGACTTACATGATGGTCAATGGCCCATCTCACGTATCGTGGATTTTAGCGGGTCAACTTATATGTCGATCAACAAGGCATCTCAGGCAGCCAGAAAACTGGGTGGACATACATGCAGTTATAGTATAGTATAAAGTCCCAAATATAGTATAAAGTCCTTAAAATGAGGCTGAAAAATGGGCTGGACTTATACACTGAATGTCTTATATGGTACATTTTTTGATAGTCAGGTTGTGACAGAGTATATAGAGTATATAAATATGTTTTTGGGAGATAATTTGGGAAAGGTTTGTTAGAGACGGTCACATATGAACACTTTAAAACAGATCTTATTTAAAATACTGGAGCTCTGCCCCATGATAGACTTATTGGGGCCTCAAAGCATTTTTCAAGAGCTTTGAAAAGAGCTCAAGAATCTTCGCTAATGGATTGTTGTTTACATAAGGCAACAGATCAAAGATCTTCTCAGAGCTGTAGGCAGTCTGAAGGAGAACTTGCTGTTCTGAGGGTCATGTGGTTTTGTAAGCAAAGAGAGTCAAACAGGCTTTCTTTCAGAGAGAGAGAGAGAGAGAGAGAGATCACTTGTACAGTGTTACAGCCAGCAGCAGCAGCTGAGACTGGAACAGGACAAGCTGGAAAGCTTATGGAAAGACCATTTGTAAGATGGCCTGGTCAAAGCCCTTGCAAGAGGAGAGGACCTGCTGTCTAATGTTTCACTTGAAATAAGGGAAACAAAAAGGTACTCTGTGGTGACCTGAAAGAAAGAGGTTATCATCTGGAGAGTCCTGAAGGGCCCTGTTTTGACAGCAAGACACTGAAGTGACTGATGGAAGTACATCAGTTGTGGATGTCCTGCAACAACAAATCTCTCTCTGAAAACCGACAACAATCTTCCTGAATGGTAACCATTTACCTTTCAAGCACCAAAGCCTGGTGAACTTTATAAATGTTAAATTCTGTGCACAGTATAAGATTTCCTGCAACCAGTGAACTTGGAGGAATGAGAAGTGAAATTGGACTGTGAACCAAAGAACTTTTCTGAACTTACACACACATTACATACACATGCACTTAGAATTAGAAGGGGGTTAAGTTAAGTTAAGTTAGTTAAGTTAATAGCAATGTTAAAATATGATCCTGTTTTCATGTTTAAAGATAATTAAAAGCACTTTTTGTTTAAGTAACCATTTGTCTTGGTGAATATCTATTGCTGCTGGGTTTTAGGGTCCTCTGGGCTCATAACAATGTATTAATTCCTCTCAGTTTAATTCCTCCTTGTTTACCATTTTACAGTGATTATAGTCAACATGGCTTTGTGCATGGTAGGTCATGTTTAACAAACCATATAGAGTTTTTTGAGGAATTTACCAGGAAGTGGATGAAGACAAAACCATGGATGTTGTCTACCTGGATTTTAGTAAGGCCTTTAACAAGATCTCACATGGGAGGCTAGTCCAAAAAGTTCAGTCTCTTGATATTCAGGATGAGGTAGTAAATTGGATAAGATATTAGGTTTGTAGAAGAAGCAAGATAGTAATAATAGTAGCTGATGGCCTATCTAACTGAATGCCTATGATTAATGGTGGATTTTAGGGATCAATGCTATGTCCAGGTTGTTTGTCTTCTCTATCAATGAACTGGATGATAATGTGGTAAATTGGATCAGCAAGTTTGCATCTGACACAAAAATTAGAGATGTATTGGATAGTGACAAAGTCTTCCAAAGCATGCTGAGAGATTTATCAGCTGAAAATGGGCTGTAAAATTGCAGGTGGAATTTAATCCAGACAAATGTGAGGTATTGTACTTTGGGAGAACAATGAAGGTAGAACATTAGGTTAATTGGCAGCGAATTAAGGTGTGCAGTAGATCTGTGGTATCACAATTTCAAGAAAGTGGCATGATAGGGTCAGAAAGAGAGCTTTTGACATGTTGGGCTTCATAAATTAAAGAATTGAGTATAGAAGGTGGGATAATATGGTGAAATTGCATAAGACACTGGTAAGGCCAAATATGGAGAATTGTGTACAATTTTGGTCATCTAACTACAGGAAAAAAAATAACATCGAAAGAATGCAGAGAAGATTTACAAGAATGTGGTCAAGTCTTGAGGAACTGAATTACAGGAAAAGGCTAAACAGGATAGGACTTTATTCCCTGGAGAGTAGAAGAATGAGAGGTATACAAAATTGATATCGATAGAGTAAATATAAGCATGCTTTTTTTCACTGAGATTAGATGAGACAAGGATTAGAAGGCATGTTAAGACTGAAAGGGGAAATTTTTAAAGAGAACATGAGGGTGAACTTCACACTAAAAATGGGAAAGGTATTGAGGGCATTAGTCCAGGTCATTGGGACAAGGAAGAATACTGGTTCAGAATGCATTAGATAGTCCAAAGGGCCTGTTTCTATTCTGTAGCATTCTCTAGTTGAGTTTCTAATGTGGATCTCCATTTGCAATTTTATGGGAAATTCTGTCTGCTTTTTAAGGAGGTGGAAATGTGTCTCTTTCTTTTATGGACTCCTTATTACATCAGTGGGCTGATTCCTGTCACATGATCTGAAGATGGGTATAGAGTTCTGTATCATTCACATGAACTATTGAATAGTCATGGCTGAATGTGATAGAGCAGACCCCTAATTAACATATTGATTAACATCACCAGCTGTGCACTCTGTATTCTTCTGGACACAGGCATAATCCTCACAGAACCACATTAGTCCTTGTGCAAATAAAATACTGACCAAACTGATAACTGTAATGCTAGGCATGCCATACCTTTTACTGCTTTCTTATTCCTGATCAACAATATATTAAATAAATGAGCTTTAATTGTTGAAACCACCCAAGTTTAAATACAATAATGTCAGCCAAGTCACTATTTTGATTAGAACTGATCTCAGGAGTAGGAGTGCACACAGTGATAGTTATAAGGAATCCTTTCAAAAACGTTGATGCTATGAAACAAAGCATGTGATGTAATTTAGGTTTCAAGCCAATAAATTAGTGAAGACATGGAATTAATTAACCCTTAGATGATCAATATATCCAGGGAATGTCCTCAGCTAACTGGCTGATTTCCTTTGTTTTTATGCTTTGCAATATTCAGGTGTGAATTAATGTTGCTATAGACCAGTGGCTCTCAATCTTTTTTTTCCTTACTCACATACCCCAACTTTGAGTAATCCCTATGCCATAGGTGTTCTGTGATTAGTAAGGGTTAAGGTGGTATGTGAGCACTGGCCACCGTGACAGAGGTGCACCAAAGAAAAGGTACAAGGACTGCCTAAAGAAATCTCTTGGTGCCTGCAACATTGACCACCGCCAGTGGGCTGATATCGCCTCAAACCGTGCATCTTGGCACCTCACAGTTCGGCGGGCAGCAACCTCCTTTGAAGAAGACCGCAGAGCCCACCACACTGACAAAAGGCAAAGGAGGAAAAACCCAACACCCAACCCCAACCAACCAATTTTCCCCTGCAACCGCTGCAACCGTGTCTGCCTGTCCCGCATCGGACTTGTCAGCCACCAACGAGCCTGCAGCTGACGTGGACATTTTACCCCCTCCGTAAATCTTCGTCCGCGAAGCCAAGCCAAAGAGATAAAAGAAGAAAGAGAAGATGTGAGTTGGAAAAAAAAGGTTGAGAACCACTTCTCTAGACCCAATTGTTACTGAAATATTTTGCTTAAGAAAAGTTTCCTTTGGAGTTATGAAACCATGCACATAACAAGTCAATTAGGTATGATTAAAACAGTGGTTTTCAAACTTTTTCTTTTCACTCACATACCACTTTAAGTAATCCCTTACTAATCACAGTGCACCTATGACATAGGGATTACTTAAGGTGGCATGTGAGTGGAAAGAAAAAGTTTGAAAACTACTGCTTTAGACCTCATGGGTATAAGCTTCTGCTTCACATTGAATTGAGCTTTAATAAGTTCCTCTGTGTACCAGCAAGAAAATAATTTAGTATGGCACGAAATATCAAGAAAGCTCACCACGAATACTCCAGAATCCTTCTCAGATACTGCTACTATATGCAGCGTCCTTGGCCAGAGGCTGTCTTCTCTGATGCATTAATTCCTCTCAGTTTAATTCCTCCTTGATTACCATTTTACAGTGATTATGAACAATTCATACAACAATTTACAATTTGTTTGCTCTGTAATCCAAGGCCTCTGTGTAATCGTTCCTATTTTTCTGATGCTACGTCCTCATGAATACCCAACCTATCTTCCTGCTTTTAAAATCAATTGTTCCTACCTTCTTGCATTTATAATGACCATATACTTTTGACCTGTCTCAACTTTGATCACAAGTTTTCTAGAAATAAGAAATTGATTGAACTGATGTTTACTTCATAGACATACCACTTTAATTGTAAGGTAAGCACAAAACCATAGATCTTTACCTCAATTAACAGAAACAGACATTTGTAAGTGGTTTTCATATTATCTGCAAAATTCTTTAATCTTTAGCTTACTTAGCTATGCTTTCTATCATATAATTGTAAGTTTGCAAATAAAAGATCAAAAGTAAGATCAAGAACACATGATCCAGGTTCCACCCTCTGCAGTCTCCTTCTGTTACCAGGACTCAAGTTAGTTTGATACTTGATGGATATGAACTCAAAGTGAAAATCAAGTAAATATACAAATGCTGGAAATTATTGGAAACAATCAACAGGTTGCATCTGTGGAAAGAGAAAAAAGAAAAATGTTTCAAATGATTGACAGATAGACAGTCTTCTATTTGAAACGATAACTCTGTTTCAAGCATTCAAATGCTACATGACCTGTGAAATGTTTTGAATACTTTTTTTGAACTAGAGGTCATGGTCTCAGAATAGTTTGGTCAGTTCATTAGAAATGAGATTTTAAAAATTTGATCATCCCGGAGATTTTACTTGCTCTTCATTAGAACTTAGTAAAGACGAAAATCAGTACATTTCTGATCAAAATCAAAATACAGAGATAGAGCAGAAAAATAAATCCTGGTCTGATTGATGGTATAAATAAGTTGTACCTGCTCCTTTATATTAATCTGAAATTGAGGCTTTGAGCCTTCACCAGTTTTGATTTTTTTTTTCTTTCCAGAGTTCAATGCTCTGATAATCAAATGCACATCAGCAGACAAGATTTAAAAAGTCTACTTTATATTTGGAAAATAACTACAATTTAGATTCTTGTCACAAGCTTCATTTCATGTGCATTCAACCTTGACTTAATAGATAAAACTTATACCTGCAGCTCTAGAGATTCGAGTACAGAATATGAAGTCAGTATTTCAAAATGGAATTGAGAAAGTATTCAGAGGTGTCACCTTTCAGATAATATTAAACCAAAATCCTATTTATTCTGCCAATTTAATGTAAGGAAACTCATGGTGCTGCTTTGATAAAGAATAGGGGGATTATACTGCATGCCATCACTAGCATCTATTTATTTATTTATTTTTAAATATAAATTTAGACATACAGCACGGTAACAGGCCATTTTGGCCCACAAAACTGTGCTGCCCAATTTACACCCAAGTAACCTACACCCCTAGTACATTTTGAATGGTGGGAGGAAACCAGAGCCCCTGGGAAAAACCCACGCAGACACGGGGAGAATGTACAAACTCCTGACAGATAGCATGGGATTCAAACTCTGACCTCGATCACTGGCATGTAAAGGCATTGTGCTAACTGCTACACCAACCATGCTGCCCCAAACATTTCATTTGAAATTTTCTAAAGCATTTCATTTGAATACATTATATGCCTTATACTATATTCATGTTTGTGCTACCTTGTTGTATATCTACTACCTACAATGTTTTCTGCAATGCAGGTCTTCCTTATGCATCAATTAGATGGAAAGCACTTTTAAAAGTTGCAATACAAGTCTCTCTTTCAAGATGGTATTGTAAAAGGTGTCCAAGATAACTTTCAAAGAGGAAACATTAAGACTGCATTACAAGTCTATTGTGCATATGGCAAGCAGTTCATTTTATTAAATTTGATTGAGTTATTCAAATTCCAGGAAGACGTAAGAATATAACAGAATTACACAGAAGTGTTCCATAGAAGAATTAGATTTGAATACATTTGTTAGAATAAATAGTTTGTTATTTCCAACAGATGGTTCAGATAGAACAAACTCCAACAATGGAAATACATTGGAAAAACACAAAGAAACATTCCAATATAAAATTATTTGCAAAATAATACATTTATCCTCTTGTTTTGCACAATGTTATTATAAATAGAATATATAAGTATTATGAGTCTTATTTATATAAGGACCTAAAAATTAGAAGCTGATATTTCACCTCAGTGCTGCTTTCCTGCACTATTCCCTTAAGATCCAAAAAAATCAATTGATCTCTCTATCTTGAATATACCCAGGTAACATCCCTCTGAGCAGAGATTTCCAAAGATTCACACCTACCGATGAAAGATTTTTGTTTCACCTCTGTCATGAATGGCCAAATCCTTCTTTTAATACAGGGGCTCCAGTTTCTAAACTTTGCAACCAGAGGTAATATCATCTTGACATTGGCATTAGTTTTTATTTAAATTGTTTCTTTGAAACTAACTCTCATTCTTTCTCTTTCAATATGTTTATTAGTTTAATTGTATAAATGTTACTTAGTACATGAAATAAAATAGAATATTAACCAATCTTATAGAATAATACAGATCGTAATTTTAACCAATGTTATATTAAAAAGTAGGAAAAAAAAACACTAAACTACTATTCTGCTTATTTAACCCCACCCTACAGAGGCCTATTAGCTTAAAATGGATAGACCATTATTATAATTTAAAAAAAACGGTATCCAATGGGATCATAAACCAGAAAATAGTTAATCTTACACATTTTAAAAATAATTGAGAAAAGAACCCCATAAAGAAACAAATTTAAGATTCATTTCAGTAGTGGAACATTTTTTTCCAAAGTCAGACATGCCATCATATCAGATAACCATTGAGTATGAGTGGAAGGGTCAGCATCTTTCCATCTCATCAATATGGCCCCCAAGTGATGAGAGGCCAGGGGAACTACATGGGATTGTCAAATCAAATCAAATAGCTTTTTATTGTCATTGTACAAGTTATACAATGAGATTTATGACAGCAGTACATTCAATATCAAACCTGCTAGCCAATTTATTCCAAAGAACATGAGCAAATGATTTGGAGCCAAATTAATATTAAGAACTAAAGACAAGATATGAAATACCCCATCCCAAAAATCAGAAAGAGAAGGAAATAACCAAAACATATAATACGATGTACCTTCTTCAGTTATATTTTTGTCATATGTAGAAGAGAGATTAGAATAAAATTTAGCCAATTGGACTTTGGAATAGTGGGCCCAGTGTACTACCTTAAACTGTATTAATGAGCGTCGAGCACAAAGAGAGGATGAATGCACTCACTTCAAAATAGAATTCCATACAGTTTCACAAAATAGCTGTTGATACATCAGTTCCCATAATTGTTTTTTTTTAATTCTGTCTAGGGAACTATCCCTAGAAGTTAGACATAATTCATAAAGGCCAGATACTGCTCCTTTATAATTAGCCTGAAAATTATAAATCATCCCTATCATATTAGGTTCCAAGTCTTCAGGAGCTTCAAAATAAAAGAATTCAAAAAGCTCCTAACCTGTAAATAATCAAGGAAGTGGTATTTAGAGGCCAGATTTTGGACAATAAAAAATATCTAAAAAAGATTGGATACCTAAATTTGAGCAATATTGTAATCCGATATCTTGAACTGACAGTAAAAAAATACCTAAAATAGGACTAATTAATAAGAATCTATGGTACCCAAAATGTTTCCTAAATTGAAACCAGATTCTCAATGTATGTCTAACAATAAAATTATCAGTTAGTTTGGAGGCAAGAAAAGGTAAATGTGCTCCAAGTATCGAAAGGAGAGAATAATTTTTGGTAGATTTAATTTGTAAATTAATCCATGTTGAAGCCCCTACATTTTCCAAAAAGTAATATATCTAATATTAGCTGCCCAATAATAAAACCTGAAGTTAGGTACTTCTAAATTCCTGCTCTTTTTTAGTATTTTGAAGGAAAACATTTTTGAGGCAGGAGGCGTTTGTTTTTCCATATAAAGGAAAATATGATACAACCAAAGAATCAAAAAAGGATTTGGGAACAAAAACTGGTACAGCTTGATAAATATATTAATATTTTGGAAGAATATTCATCTTGACATTATTAAAACATCCAACTAAAGTCATTGAAAGAGGGGACCACTTAACATGACTCATTAGGTAAGAACAATTTCTTTAAACAAATTATTGAATTTCTTAGTGATAATGATACCTAGATAAATGAAATGATTTTTAGTTATTTTAAAAGGAACAGAGGAATCTAAAAAGCAGGAAGAACCCAAAACAAACAGCAAATTCAATTTATATCCTGAAAATTTCCCAAATTGATGAAAAATAGATGGAATCAATCAGTCATGATTCGATATATACAACAAAAAATATCATCTCCATAGAAAGACATCTTATGAACACTTCCTGCTGTTGTGATTCCTGAAATATCAGCCGACTGCCAAGAAGCAACAGCAAGAGGTCTAAGGCCAAATTAAATAATAATGGACTTAAAGGACATCCCTGTCTTGTACCATGGTACAAATTAAAAGGTTTAGATTTAATTGAGTTAGTAAACATTGAAGCTGTAGGAGATAAATGTAATAGTTTAATTCAATTTATGAATTGGGGACCAAAATTAAATTTCTCCAGAACACTGATTCCTTTTCTTTCAAACTATCAGAGTAGTCTGCTTAGCTTCTCCAGTTCAATAATTGTTTTTAAAATCCTCTATAAACATGATTAAAGCAAGGAATGAATTAAAAAGTCTAATATCTCTGACGATTAACACTCTTTAAAGAAAAGAGATTTGTGACTTACCTCTGATTTTGAATTGTATTTGAATTGTTTATTGACACGTCTACTGAGATACTTTGAGAAACTTTGTTTTGTGCACTATCCAGACAAGTTAATTTCTACATAATGCAAAGGGTGATGCAAAAATGAAACATGCTGCAATAAAACAACATAATTTGTAAGAAAATTCAAAAATCTTAGAAGTTTAGCTTGGCAAAATGTTGATGCAATCTCATTTAAAATCTTAGAAATTACTGAGATATTAATATATTTCAAGAATTATTCTGTCTGAAAGTATGTGGAAATCCTGGTGACCTGTGGAATTGTTTCTATAATGTAGTGTGAAAACGAGCTGCACCATTTCTCTAGTTCATAAGACATGGAACTCTCCCAACAAGAAGCTTTGGAAAATGTGACAGATTGCGTTATTTTCCATTGATGTCTCCACATATTTTTTTCCCCTGTTGGCGAGAAGTACTAGACTGGGTTTGCAGAGCACCAATTTTGAAATGTCTCATAAATTAACCACAGGAGTTTCTGTTCTAAATCACTTTCACTTACATGATTATGGTTTGCATAATAAGTGTGCTTGAGGAGCGCCAGTGAAGGAGATCAATAGATGAAAGAGTCATCTGGTAAATATTCCTTTTTATGGATGATTGAGAATCAAAGATTATCAGGGGAAGGAGAAATATAATCTATTTTTCAGATACTACCTGACCTGCTGAGTGTTAACAGCATTTTCTTCTTTTTCTTCATGTGTGCAGATTGATAACAGAGCTCTATTGTAAATATTATGTTCCAAAGTGGAATTCTAAAAAGTAATTACAGAATAAAGGAGATGAGCTTCATATACACTGATCTCAGCAGTACTACTTGAAAAGCATTGCTATAGAGAACATGCAAAGAAGGAAAATAATGAGGCTTACTGAAAAGACTGGAGCTGAATAACCAATCCCAATATTTGGGTTTGGTTTTTTTTACTGATGATTGAAATCTGACCAAAGGAGAATTCAAGACACTTTCAGATCCATGGTTGTGCCAACATTTACAAGAGCTACAAAGGCTGATTCCACTTATGAAGGAAGTTGCATATAGCATCACTGAGGCACACATGAAGGAGTTCCCTAAGAAATGGAATCATGCCCCTTGATGGTCTTCTCCATCATTATTTTAAATGGAATGGGCTTTGTCTTCTGTACAGTGCATCATGCCTCCATCCAGTCTACAATGGGCCCCATAGAGCAAGGAGACACACTACGTCAAGTATATTTACCCCAGTAGATTCTACACACTATATCCCTTAGAAAACTTGTTTCCCAAAATAGTAACTTTCCATCCTGATTTCTTTCAATCCAAAATTCATAGTCTTCTCAGGCACGCAAGTATCTGACTCTGAAAGTTCTATGATAAATTCTCACATCTAGATCAGGACACACTATCCTCTAGTCAGAGCCTACAGTTCTCTTTCCAAGGCATAAATGTACAGTAACACAAAAGTATAGAAAATAGGAGCAGGTGAAGGCCATTTGGCTTTTCTAGCTTGCTCCACATTTCAATATGATCATGGCAGATGAGATGATTTCTACACCCTATACTGCCTTCCTGGTGACTTTGTATATAAAGCAGTCCAGAGCTACAGTCTAGCCTTACAGGTTTGTCTTGCAGAGAGACAAGACCTCTTAGTGTACATATTAATTTATTAAAGCTGTCTTATACTTGCACTCCTCTTGTGGTTATTGTCAGTACAATTTAATAAACTAATAGGATAGCTACTAGCATGGAAGCTGCTTCTGCTCCAACGCGCATTCCCGACCATCTGGAGACTCCTCCTGAGGAATGGAATCCAGGGACAACTAGCACCCACGTGCTTCCGAGGACAGAGACGGCCAGGAACCGCTGTACTGGAATCGTGGTGGAAAGCAGGGAAGACCACAGAAGTATAATAGGGCAGGTAAGAAACAGCCAAGAGCCCTGCCTGCCCGTGGGTTTGTTGGTACAGGTGCCACTAACACTAAACCCTGGTCCGATCAGAAAAGGACCACTACAAGTGCAGGTGGAAGGATCTCCACAAGTCGTGCTCACGATCACCACGTATGTGCAGAATTCCCAACCACTCCAGAGCCAGGGAAAGCAGACACTGCTACCGTCACTCCCCCAGCAGCAGTTTCCCCAGTACCATGGAGACCTGACACTACCACTGGGATCCCCATTAAGCCTGCTGCAAATGTCCCAAAGTCAGAGACTCAGCCAACAGCCCCAAGCACCCAGGTTACTCCTTCAGCAGACACAAGCTCCACAGAGGCTCTACCAGCACCTCCCAGTTCCCCAGGGTCCGCCCTTGTTACACCTAAGGGACCAGAGACTGCAGCTTAGCCATGTGCTGCGACCAGACAGGCTGGAGCTTGACCGCAGAAATCCCGGAGCTGGCACGCACTTCGGCTGCTGGCAGAGATGCTTTCTGAATTACATGGAGGGTGCTGAGGCATCAGCTAAAGAGCTATTAATGCTGCTGTTAGCCCAGCTGGGAGACCACCCTTACTCCCTTATACAGGATGCCAGGTCCTACCAAAAGGCAATGAGCATTTTACAGAGGCATTACAGTAAGGGGCATAATGAATTCCACTAACGGAACAGGCTCATGACCAGGCCACAACAAGTAGGGGCGTCTGCCAGAAACTTTATACTCTGAAAGACCTGGCGAGAGGCTGCAACTTTAAAGCAGTATCAGCTCAGGAGTATGCGCAAGACCTTATTAGCGACAGAATTGTTGCGGGCATACGGTCCACTGAGATGAGACATCGATTGCTGGAGAAAGGAATGGTGGGCTAGATGAGGCAGAGACTAATGCAGAAGTTTTAGAAAGCACCAGGAAAGAATTGGAGGAGTACTCACAGGACCCTGGGGCTGGGACAAACGTCACACTGCTGGACTCTCTAGCCCCACGAAAAGAAAAGTTTGCTGCCTCACAGGAATTCACAGCAGCAGCAGCACCTTGAGGGTCCCAAGTGCTTTTTCTGTGGACAAAGAAAACACCCCAGAGCCCTCTGCCCTGCCGGAGAAAATGTCTGTTCCAACTGTGGAAAACGTGGGCATTGTGCAAAAATCTGCAGAAGCCCCAAGGCCACAGCCAAGGCCCATTCTCATGCTAATGAGAGGCGGGAAAGCTTTCTCCACAGACAAACAGGAGAAGAAGAATGCCACGTGCAGCCGGCCATCTTGGACAAATGCTACAAAGCAGAAGTCACAGTCCTCAGGAGATGAATATGATGCCGAGTGCTATCGAATGGAAGGACACAAAGGAAATGCCAGATTTGCTTCCCTACGCAAGAATCAGGTGAGTCCACACAATTTATCTGACGCCATTGTATGCATCAAAATTAATGATGTGAGGGTAAATTGCTTAATAGATAATGGAAGCACTGAAAGTTTTATTGACCAGGGGTTAATTAATCGCCTTGGCCTCCCCACATGCCCGAGTGACCACCAGATCCTGTTAGCAGCCAGCAGCCTTGTGGCTGAGGTAAAACAGTTTTGCAGAGTTATTCTAGAAATCCAGGGCACAAAATACAAAGGGTTCAAATTATTAGTACTCCCTCACCTCTGTGCCCTGGTACTATTGGATTTTCAGTGCCATTTAAAAAGCATTACAATAGTGCACAACGGGCCTCACCCCCCCCCCCCCCCAACTACGCCTTACAAAGAAACAACACTGCAGCCTGTCTTTCCTGAAAATAGAATCCCCTCCGCTGTTCACACACCTGACCCTAGAATGCACACCAATAGCCACAAAGAGCAGGAGGTACAGCCCAAGGGATAGAGCCTTCATTAGGACAGAGGTCCGCAGGCTACTACAGGAGGGCATTATAGAGTAGAGCACCAGCCCCTGGAGAGCCCAGGTGGTTATAGTAAAATCAGGAGAAAAGCTCCACATGGTAGTGGATTACAGCCAGACAATCAACAAATTTACACAACTAGATGCCTACCCCCTGCCACACATAGCAGGCATGGTCAATAACATTGCGCAGTATAAGGTGTTCTCCACCATAAACCTGAAAGCAGCATACCACCAACTGCCCATTAGAAAGAACGATCGCATTTACATGGCACTTTAGGCAGACGGCAGGCTGTATCAATTTCTGTGACTTCCCTTCCATGTCACCATTGGAGTGTCCCTGTTTAAATGGACCGAATAGTAGATGAGTTCCAACTGAAAGCAGTGTTCCCCTACTTAGACAACGTGACAATCTGTGGACACACTCAAGAGGATCATGACACAAATTTAAAATGCTTCTTCCAGGCAGCCGAGGAAAGGAACCTAACGTACAACAGGGACAAATGCGTCTTTAGCGCTAGCAAGTTGCCAGTCCTGGGCTATATAGTGCAGAATGGGGAAATCAGCTCAGACCCAGCCTGTATGCACCCTCTCCTAGACCTCCCAGTGCCACACACACTGAAAGCACTAAAAAGGTGTTTAGGGCTGTTTGCTTACTATGCCATATGAGTCCCCAACTACGCCGACAGGGCCCGCCCACTTATAAAAGCCTCAGTTTTCCCATTGTGCCCAGCAGCCACCAGAGCATTCAGGGATATTAGGGATCATATCGCTAAAGCTACCATGCGGTCTATGGATGAGTCAATCCCGTTTAAAGTAGAAATGGATGCATCCGATGTGGCTCTGGCAGCCACCCTAAACCAAGACGGACGACTGGTGGCCTTTTTATCGTGAACTCTACAGTGGTCAGAGTTAAGACACTCAGCAGTAGAGAAGGAGGCCCTAGCCATTGTGGAAGCAGTAAGGCACTGACGACATTATCTGGCCTGAAAACACTTCACCCTCATCACGGACCAACGGTCTGTGGCTTTTATGTTCGATAACCAGAAGAGGGGGAGAATTAAGAATGACAAAATCTTGCACTGGTGGATAGAATTGTCTACATTTAGCTACAACATTCTATACCACCCCAGGAGACTCAATGAGCCCCCAGACGCGCTGTCCAGAGGCACTTGTGCCATCCTTAACCATACGTTCCAGTTGCAGAACTTGCACAATGAGCTGAGCTACCTGGGGGTCGCTAGACTGTTTCACTTCATTAAAACCCCAAATCTCCCATTTTCAGTAGAGGAAGTGAGGTCAGTGAACAAGAGCTGCCCCATCTGTGTGGAATGCAAAGCGCAATTTTACCGACCAGACTAAGCCACCTTGATACAAGCTACTAAACCTTTTGAGCACCTCAGCCTCGATTTTAAAGGCCCACTCCCGTCTAATAATAGAAATGACTATTTCCTAAACGTAATAGATGAATATTCCCATTTCCCCTTTCGCAATCCCTGTATCGAAAGGGAAAATGCCACTATCTGGAAAATGGTCCTCTTGACTTTAAAAACAAAAGATCTGCTGGTTACTAGATGGCAAGAAATGTTGTCAGAAGCCCTATACTCTATATGTTCATTGTTGTGTACTGCCACTAACATGACCCCACATGACCGTATCTTTTCTTTCACAAGGAAAGCCACAACGGGCCCAGCGCTGCCTAAATGGATAATGACACCGGGACCTGTTCTCCTCCAGAAGCACTGCAGACCCCACAAAGTGGACCTGCTGGTGGATCAAGTGGAGTTGAGACACGCAAACCCTCAGTACACCTTCGTCACATTCCCAGATGGAAGAGAAGACTCGGTGGCCACCAGGGATCTCGCGCCGGCTGGTTGTGTGAACAACGCGGAGGAAACAATCACTACAACAGTCGTCTATCGGTCACCCCAGAGGACTATATCACCCACCCCGGAAATCAGGACCCTGGGTACGCCCACCCCACAAAATATCACCACCCTAGACTTGATGGCAGGACCTAATCCCATATGAGAGGATCCTCAGCCCACACGGCCACATGACCAACCAGTAGTTCCCACTCCTACACTTCCACCAAGAAAGGCCAAAAGGCAGACCGTACTCCACACCCCTATACCACTACCGAGGAGGTTCAGAAGGCAACGGAAGCCACAAAAAATAATGGACTTATGAACACAAACAAGGGAAGGAGGACCGGTGGGGGGGTGGGGGATAACAATTTTTTAAGGGGTGGTGAATGTGGTGATATGTAATTACACCACTAGGTCACCAGGGGTCACCCTGGTGACCTTGTATATAAAACTGTCCAGAGCTACAGTCTAGCCTTCCAGGTTTTGTCTTGCAGAGAGACAAGACCTCTTAGTGTACATATTAGTTTATTAAAGCTGTCTTATACTTGCACTGCTCTTGTGGTTATTGTCAGTACAATCACAAGTGTTTGTAAATAGCTTTTTTAAAGAGAAAATAATATGATTGGTTCTATTGGATTGGGTGCAGTTCGGTTTGACTCGGCAAAAATAAAGTGTTTCTGCACAGACTAGAAGGGACAAAGGGGCCTGTTTCTGTGCTATAATGTTCTATGGTTCTATGATTGATTGGTCTTTGTGTGCATTTTCATGTTATTCTATCCTTCAATCACACTTCTGTTCAAAATTAAAATTTTGCTGAAGAGGAGAATATTGCTCCAGATATGTTCTCTGGTCTGCATGGGGCATTTGTGATCAAAGCAGTTTTAAAGAAAGTAGTCAAATTCTACAGGAAATGGCCAAATAATGGATTCTTAGGCTATTTATTTGGATTATTTATCTGGTACTTTTTGATGATGACACTTTTTCAAGTTTAAAAGTTAAGTTTGGCAAAGAAAACCGAGTTGCGGACTCGAAAGGCCAACATGACCTGTTTCCACTCCGTTAATGGTTATATGGTTATATGGTTATGGTTAATCATATCAGTAACAGCAATTTGGAGACTACATGTTAATTTGAAAAAGAAAATCCCATATCTCAGAATTCTACTTCTCAGTCACACAAGTAACTTGAGGGGAAGAAGCCATCACTGTTTTACATGAAGGAAGAGCCGAGATCAAGAAAAACTGGGACAGTAATTTGTTTATCATTTTCAGCAATTACGCTATATATTTTTTTTTATTGTTAATATTCCATACTCAGTCTTTAGCCAGATCTAAAGATCTAGTATTGAACAAAATAGTGAAAGATTATTCATTGTCTTATGAGGCAAAGTTAACAGAGCAGGGGCTTTTCTCTTTGGAGCAAAGAAGGATGAGAAGTGACTTAACAGTGGTCTACAAGATTATGAGAGACAAAGATAGGGTGGACAGCCAGCACCTTTTCCCCGTGGCAACAGTAGCAAATACCAGTGGACGACTGTTTAAGGTGAGGAGAGGAAAGTTCAGAGGTAAGTTGTTTTATACAGAAGGGACATTTAAAAGATTCTTCCACAGACACATAGATGAAAGTAAAATAGAGAGTTATAGTTGTGAGGAAAGGAAAGTTTAATTTTTTGAGCAGATTTTAAAATATAGGTCTGCACAGCATTGTGGTCTGAAGAGCCTGTAATGTGCTGTAATGTTATACGTTCGATGTTGTATTAAAATTGTTTCCAAGGAATCCTGATGTACATTTTAAAATTCAGCTTCCTTTCTTGGTGGTCTTCCTCCACTGAATACACCAAACCAGATGATGTGACAGATAATTGAATTGCTTTTAAGCCTATTGTTAATAGTACTGAATCTAGAACATAAAAATGACCGATCAACTTGTGTGATAGCTTAGTGGTGGGT
The DNA here is from genome assembly GCF_036971445.1 of Narcine bancroftii. Lineage (NCBI taxonomy): Eukaryota > Metazoa > Chordata > Chondrichthyes > Torpediniformes > Narcinidae > Narcine > Narcine bancroftii. The sequence goes on along the minus strand of NC_091474.1, from coordinate 177,243,999 downwards.
GATACTTCTGTCCATTCTTATTATCCTGAAATCTTATTATCATGGTGAGTTCTGAATAAAAAAAGCCCACCTAAATCAGTACCCTGAGGAAAAATGCTTAAAAGTAGCAGAAATCTTTATTGATAGCTAAAATCACAAAGACATAAATTTGAAGGAAATAAAGCAATAGCAGTGCACAATCACTGATTCTTAGTGCAGGTAACAACATTATGTAAGTTTTATAATAGGAATTAAAAATTAATAAATGCTTTATAACTCCCACCAAATGTGAAAACATGGGTTCTTGTCAGGCCATTTAAACACAATCTAAGACATTAACTCAGTTTTTCTCTCCTTATCTGGGGCCCAACATCACAAATATTTCCTGTGCAGTTGATTATATGTTAGAACTGTTAAACAGGCTGGTTGGTTTTAAGGAATTTCTCAGGTATTCACAGTTGACACCCCAGAATTTCAAGAGCAACGTAAATGAAAATCTAGCTTAAAAATAAGATTCTAGTTAAAATATAAATGAATGTCAACTGTAAACAAGATGTTCCTTTCTTGTAGCTAGGCTACCAAAGTTGTGTGGAAGGAGAACATGACACAATCTATTAGATGATCAAGATTTTGTCTAGTTTCCATGGTTGACTTCATTATCTTTGAGAGATCAGCTGCTATACACAACTGAAGATGTTTGAAAATAGATGCAGTATTCCTTTATTTTCCTGGTGGAGCGTATTTAGTATCTGTAGGTTTTATTTTTACATTTCTGGCACAAAATAAATAGATTCCCATTTTGGTGCATTATATTTTCAAGAATCAACTAGCTGGATACACTTAAATGAAGTCATTATGATGGAGAAGCATCATGCATCACATTTTCTGACACCAAAGCCTGGGCAATATTGGATCCCACATTGCATTGTCCACTGCTTAGTGCAGGTTACTATGACAGTTGAAATGATTGCAGCATTTTAACTGAATAAATTTGGAACAGAAATCAATCATGGAGAAATAGATTTCCAGGCTAACGTCACATGGTCTCATCAAGACCAAGAGATGGCCTGGATCTCTGTGTATGTGCAGTATTAACATTAGCAGTGGCTTTTCAAACTGCTCTCCAGATAAAGCTTCTCTCCTCTGCTCAGCCAGAAAATGAAGCTGGTGTTGGTGAGTTGGTGCATGACCATCATCATCCTCCTGCTCTTCTGGTTTTCAGAGTCTGCTTTGTGGTCCTTGGGCTCCAGATCTCCTTCTGCTCTCCTTATGGTCCCAGCTACTGCCTGTAGTTGTAAGTTGCAGCACCTTACAAAGATTTTTGTGACTGTGCAAGTTTTAAGTATCATTGTACACATTGAAGCCACTAAGCGAAAAAAGTTAAACATCAGTTCTGAGTTGTTTGTTCTAGTAAAAGAAGCTCATAATTGTAAATTGACCCTAAATCTTATCTGTTGTGTGCCCTAACACTTCCATCATGGTGCACTGCAAGATCAAAACATACTGCTCTTGCCTCAAGTGAGCCAGCAGCCAGGTATTTGAGAAGCATAATGACATCATTTTCACAGATAGTTAGCCCATGGCACAAATCCATGGCCAAAATTATCCTGTAAATTTGCATGCATCTATGTTTAGAAACATTACTCTTCTCAATCTTGACTCTTCTGCCAATAGAAACACCACATATAGCCCATAGAGATTTTTGAGGAGGTTACCAAGCAAGATGATGCTTATGTGTCAAAGGCTGTGGCCATTGTCTACATGGACTTTAATAAGGCCTTTGACAAGGACCCACATGGGAGGTTAATCAGAAAGGTTAAGACTCTCAGTATTCATGGTGAGGTAATAAACTGGATTTGACATTGGCTATATGGGAGAAGCCAAAGAGTAGTAATGGATGATTCTTTCTCAGATTGGAGGCCTGAGACTAGTGGGGCATCGCATGGATTGGTGCTGGGACCATTGTTGTTTGCCATCTGTATTGATATCTGAATGATAATGTGGTAAATTGGATCAGCAAATTTGCAGATGACACAAGGATTGGAGGCATTGAGGACAGCAAGGAAGGCCTTCAAAGATTGCAGAGGGATCTGGACCAACTGGAAAAATGGTCTGAAAAATGGCAGATGGAATTTAATGCAGACCAATGTGAAGTGCTTCCTTTTAGAAGGACAAACCAAAAAGGATATGGATGGTAAATGGTAGGGCATTGAGGAGTGTGGTAGAAAGGATATGGAAATAGAAATGCATTTTCCATGAAATTGATGTCAAAGGTAGATAGGGTTGTAAAACAAGCTTTTGGCATATTAGCCTTCATAAATCAAAGTGTAGTATTGAAGTTGGGATGTTATGGTAAAATTGTATAAGGAATTAGTGAGGCCAAATTTGAAGAATTGTGTGCAGTTTTGATTCATCCTACTACAGGAAAGATATCAATAAGATAGAAAGAGTGTAGAGAAGATTTATGAGGATGATGGCTGGACTTCAGGAACTGAGTTAAAGAGAAATATTAAACAGATTATGACTTTATTCCCTGGAGTTTGGAAGAATGGCAGGAGATTTGATAGAGGTATTTTAAATTATGAGGGGTATAGACAGTATGTAGTCTTGCTCCACTGACAGTAGGTGAGATACAAACTGGAGAACATGGACTAAGTGTGAAAGGGGAAAAGTTTAGGTGGAACATTAAGATGAAATTCTTTACATTGTGGGAGTGTGGAACAAGCTGCCAGCTGAAGTGGTGAATGGGGGCTCAATTTTAACATTTAAGAAGAATTTGGACAGGTACATGAATGGGAGAGGTAAGGAGGAATATGAATTGGGTGCAGGTCAGTGGGACTACGCAGAATAATAGTATGACAGACTAGAAGGGATGAAGTGCCTCTTTCTCTCCTGTAATATTCTATAGTTCTATGATTCTATCAATATGATCACTATTCATGCACTCTATGTTAGCTGACATTTTTGAGTAAAACTGCAAAATGACCTTAGCTAAGCTAATTTAATTTTGTTTAAGAGACAAAGATTCTTATTCAGAAGTATTCTAGTTACCATCGATAGGGCCAAAAAAATAAAACAGCAATTATCCATTGATCCAGAAATTATAGGCTGCAGTTTTGTCACCTAATTTTTTTTTTGTCTATTTATTCCCACATCAATTGCTTAATCCAATATTCTACTCCTTTCTCACATTTCCTCTGTCTCCAGTATATCTTCGCCTAGTACAAGGTCTTCCATGCGACATCATCTGAGATGTTCTTCTTCAAAAAAACATGCCTCCCCTCCACTGCCATCAATCCGGCCCTCACCTGCGTATTCTCTAATATCCACATATCTTCCCTGGTTCCCTCCATCCCCAGATGCAAGAAGGTCAGAGTTTCCTTTGTCTTCACCTCCCACCCCACTAGCTTTTGCTTTCAATATGTTATCCTCTGCAATTTCCGCCACCTATAATGTGATCCCACCACCAGACACATCTTCCACTCTCCACCACTCTCCCCTCCTTCTGCAAGGACCACTCCTTCTTTGACATCCCTTCCCATAAATCTCCCCCTTGGTACCTACTCCTGTGACCACAGGAAATGCTACACTTGCACCCACAACTCCTCCCTCACCACCAAACAGCCCTTCCAAGTATAGCAACACTTCACTTATGAATCTGCAGGGTTTCTCTACTGCATGTGGTGCTCCCATTTCATTGGAAAGATTGGATGCAGATTCAGAAACCATTTAACTGAGCACCTTCGCTCTGTCATTTTAATACTGGGAATCTCCCAGGGCATCCCATTTCAATTCCCCACCCTATTCCAATGTGGACATGTCTGTCCATGGTCTTTCTATTGCACTGCCCAACTGTAACCATCTGCAAATTGGAGGAACAAAGCCTCATATTGCACCTGGAAACACTCCAACCATTAACATTGACTTTTCCAGTTTCCATTAGGGAACCCCCCCCCATGTCTTTCTTTCCCACTCCCTTTGCCTCCTCTCCTCCAGCTCTGCATTCACAAAGATAGCCCCCTCCCCAATCAATTCTCAGCTTTTCTCTCCTTCCTTCTTCCCATGTCCATCTGTGACCTCATAACTTTTGGCCTGTGGTCTAACCCCTGCCCCTTTTCTCTCCTGCCCCTAGCTTTTTATTCAGGTGCCAGCCTACTTTTTACTCATACCTTGATGAAGGGCTCAGGCCCAAAATGATGGTTAAATATCCTTGTCTCCTAAGAATGCAGAGATTCCTGCTGATTTTCCCCAGTAACTGTGTATTTACTGCAATCATAGCATCTTGTTTAACTCTGCTTGATACCTTCAGTTGTATGTGTGGTGATATAAATCATATTTCAAAATAAATCCAAAAGTAGGTGAGTCCATGCAAGCCTACAAGATATCAAGAGGGCATCAAGTTAACATTATCCTATAAAGAGGCAAACAAGAGTGTTGCTATGTAACCAATTTTTATTTATGAAATGTTAAATTATGGTTTGCAGCAAAAAAAACCAGATTAGTAATGTAAAAGTGAAAACAAATGCAAATCTTATTCATGGAGACATTGTGAAATAGAGCAATGTCTACGCTGAAAAATATGTTGTATAGTTTGATATACTGCTTTTGAAATTATTTGGAACATGCTTCCAGTGAAGTATGCAGTATTGAGAGCACCATAGTTTGACTAAACCTGATCATCTATTGTTAATTGTCAGCACCGAATTAGCAGCAGAAGGAGAAATATATTGTAAAGCTTGTAAAACCCTCTAAATATTTGTATTCACTTCAAAGGACCAACTTCTTTGCAAAATTCTGGCATTATCTATCAAGCACTAAATATGAACTACAACACATCATAAAATTCAATATGAGGCAAAGCTCAGCAATTTTTGAGCTGAATTGTTGACTTGGAAACTCTATTAGCTCCATAAGCAGTGAGTCAGGACCAAAAAGGTCAAAGCATTTTCTGTGTGTTGTTTTGATGAAGGGATTATTTTAATTAGAAAATGCAAGTTGATAAAGCTGTGAGAATAAAACTTGTAAAATGACTCCAGTTAAAAATACATATGAACTATGCCAACATTTCCATTTGCATCTGAGAACTGATTATCCATTAATTAAATAATCATACTTTATTTTATAATTGACTTATGCATCACATTGAGCCAACGAGCATTAGAAGTTATCCAACAGTACTACGTTATTGAAGGTTGCATTCGATAAGTGCTGCTCATGTTGAAAGGTAATGGAGATGAGTTATTTTTTCTTATTAAATGATTAGCATCAACACTCTTATTCAGCATGCCTTCCAAATGATTGGTTTGCACACCACAGCTGTCCTGTCAACTCAGCAACTAAATGTCCCACCTGATCTGAGGAGTTCCATGGGTGAGGAATGGAATTTGGGAGCACGATGACATATTAAAATCTAACGTAACCTGAATGAACCAGACGCAGAAAAGAGTGAGAGAGCTGATTGGAAATGAACTTAAACGTTGAAGAACTACAGGAAGATTGAGACATTGAACTCTCATCTTTTTATACTGCCACGACTGTTAGTCCAACTGTTACAATCTTCCTTCAGCCCAAATATCAGACTTGTGAATCCCTTCTCTACACTGCTTGCAATGCAAGCACAACCTTTCATGAATAAGAGAACCTACATTGTAAACAGAACTCTAGGTGCATCCTTACCACTGGTCTGTAAAGATGCATCAACAATTCTTAATTATTTGCAGTATCTCCCATGCTAATATTTTGTGTTTCATGTAGTAAGACCTTTAGATCCCTTTGTCAATAGTCAAAGATATCTCTTGTCAGAACATAAATTTCTCTTATAACATTGTCATTGAGAATGTAAATCCTTCCAGTGTGAATTACAGGAGCATTGTCAAATACATGGCATAACTACACAAGAAGATGATCAAAAGCTTGATTAAAGCAGTAGATTTTAAGAAATAAATTTTGGAGCTTTCAATTAAAAGTGATTCAAATGTGAAATGTGCAAGATGCTTGATTGAAAACCCTTTGATTCCTCTAATGGTTGTTGGATTAGAGGTAATGGATACCAAGGCTTTAAAATAAAATGACAATATTTATTTTAAATTGAGCTAGTGATTAACCAGGAATCCATGCACAACAACAAGGACAGAGATGGTGGATGAATAAGATGATGTAATACAAGTATGGTACCTAGCAAACTAGCTGGACGGTTGCATAAATATTCTAAGCTTTCTGAGACCAGGCAAACAGCCAAATCTGCCAACTTGTTCTTTGCTGAAGCTGGCTGGGTTTCCAAGATCATGCCTCAGTAAGGCTTTTGACAAGGTCCCGCAATTGAGACTAGTCCTGAGTTTTGTGACTCAGGGCAAGTTGGCAAACTGAATAAAAAATTGAACTTGGTAATTGAAAGTAGAGGGTGATTTCAATGTTTGGAAATCTGTGCCTGATGGTGAGACCATTACTGTTTGTAAAATATAAGTATGAATCATAGAGCTACACAATATGGAAACGGAATCTTCCACTAAACAATGATGCTGGCCATAATGCCTATCAGAGTAAGTCACATTTGCCTGTCTCTAGCCTACATCCCTCTAGGCTAGTGGTCTTCAACCTTTTTCTTTCCACTCACATACCACCTTTAGTATTCCCTATGACATAGGTGCTCTATGTCTGTAAGGGATTGCTTAAGGTGGTATGTGAGTGGAAAGAAATAGGTTGAAAACCACTGTTTTAATCATTCCTAATTTTGTGCACAATTTCATAATTCCAAAGGAAATGGGCCAATAACAATTTTTCTCAAGCAAAATATTTCAGTAACAATTGGGTCTAGAGCAGTGGTTCTGAACACTTTTTTTCTCACTCACATACCACTTTAAGTAATCCATTGCTAATCACAGAGCACCTATGATATAGGGATTACTTAAAGTGGTATGTGAGTGAAAATAAAAAGTTGGAAAACTACTGCAATAGACCTTTCCTATCCATGTTCCTACCTAAATGTTTTTTTTTTACTAATTTTAATCATCCCCACCCATGCAACACTCTTGGAGCTAATTCCACATACCCATAACTATCTGTGTAAATAAGTTGCCCATCAGGCTCTCTTTAAATATTTTCACTCTAACCTTAAATATATGCTCTTTAGTTTAGGTCAGTGGTCTTCAAACATTTTTTTCCTTTCCACTCACATATCACCTTAAGTAATCCTTGTACCATAAGTGTTCTGTGATTAGTAAGAGATTGCATAAGGTGAGTGGGAAGAAAAAAGTTTGAAAACCCACTGGTTTAGGCTCACTTTTGCTATGCAAAAAAGATTCTTTCTTATCTATGTCTCTCATAATTTTGTATACATCTATACAGACAATGCACATTTTTCCCTTCTCTAAATTCCCTTGCTTCCAAGATCCTGCCCTGATACAAATCTGCCCTGAATTCCATAGCTTCCATGACAATAAATAATAAAAGAGCTATGACCAGCAGAGATTTTTTTTTGTTGGAAGTTAGGAGAATTATTGTTGTCTAAAAGATGATAATAATCAGTTGATGAGAGCAATGGCAGAAGGAGTTTAGTCCCATTAACTGTGAGGTGACTTACTTCAGGAGCGCAAATAAGGGTAGGACATAGACAATGAATTATTGAGCCTGAGAGAGTATTGAGGAACATGGGATCATGGCCTAACGTAATGGTCACAAAGGATTAAGATTAGGATAGTGGATAGTTTCTTCATTATCCAGGACCCAGAAATTAAGAGTAATTAAACACTGGTGAGGCAACAGTGGGATGACGGCATGCTGTTCCAGGCTCTACACTTTGTCAGGCAGCACAGAGGTGCAGATGTTGGCTCACAATTCTCGAAACCCATGGTCAATCCTCTCTGTTGGGTTTGTACATTCTCCCTGGGACAATGTGGTCTTCCAACAGTTCAGAACTATCTGGATGAGCACCTAAATCCCGAAGGCACAGAAGGCTACAGTCCAAGTGCTGTAAAACAGGATTAGAATAAATGGATGCTTAATGGTTGCCATGGACACAGTGGGCCAAAGGTCCTATTTTAGTACTGTTTGGCTTTGTGTCTCAGTAGTGTCCATCAGCAGAACCCTTAATTGGTGCTGTATTTGTAATTTGCTGAAAAATATTAAATACAAGCTGCAACTGGGGGCTCTAAATTCTGGCACTGGGACAAGCGCAATGAATTCATTGCCAAGACTGTGGTTGATCTGTGTTCAGTAATGAAGGCTTCCTCTGATATGATGAAATCAAAGTGCAATATTTTGAAGATGGGCTTTTTTTCATGCCTTTTACTGAAATCAGGTATCAGTTCTAATTCTGTAATACTGCACAATTACATGGATCCCACAAGCAATATAATTTTACAATTTGGATATCTTAATTTGCAACAGTGCGAGAAAACATTAATGTTATAGTGAAGCTGCTTTTCTTCCCCATTGGTGTGAAACTATAACTGCTTTCCTTCCTGAACAAACCAATGTGTGAGAACTGTCTCCATGGATTTCATTTTCAGTGCATTGTCCCAGATTGCAGCTCACCTCATGAGTAAAATTGAACTTTGTCATATCATTCATTCAAAATCTATCATTGTATTTTTTTTCTGCCTAATGTCAAGGGTACTTAAGTGTTTTGATTTATAAGTTTAGGAGGCAGCAATATTTCTTGTCATTGGATCATAAAAGCTAAAGACAGCATTACAGAAACATCACTTGGAATGACAAGTAGAACTGCAGGATTTTTGGTGGATAGCTAATTTATAGGTATATTAAAATGCCTTGCAAATATAATACCTGGCAGAGGGACGAGTTGTGTAATCGATCTCTCAAAGGAAGTAATCAAATTGATGGAACAATTTAGTTTTAAGTAATTACTTGATCGGTGAACACTTTTGATACAGTTCAGGAATTAGACCTATGTCATAAATCAAGTTCAGCTTCTGAGGCAATCAAATTTGTCTGAAGCTACGTCATCCAGCCATTTAGCTTAAAAGGTTAGTGTGGTGTGCATTTAAAATTTGTGAAATATCAAGAACCAAGAATTTGTGCAGTATCATCTGTCATGGCATTTCAATTTTAAAACATTTTGCTATGTTACATATCCTCATTATTACAATGGACGACTACATTGATCCAATGATACTCAAAACAATGTTTAAGTTGTGGATTAATAATTATATGTTAAATTAACAATTCAAACATCTTTTGCTAATATCTGTAAGTCTAAAAGAATCTTTTGCTAAGCAAAAATATGGGTTAAATATTTAAATTTGTATTCCATTGTATATTTTCTTTAATTAAAACACTTACCACACCAAAAGATATAAAAGCTGATGCATATGTTCTTCATTTACTCTGTCTGTAATTCTAGTGGAAGCATTCACACTTACCCTGTTTTCACAAGTCTTTAATTTCTCCAATTATCACCTCCTTTTGCATCACACTATCACAATTTGTGCTGTTTACTCATCTCCTGCCCTTTATGTCTAGAAATCTCTGCATTGTTCATCAGCTATAAACCTGAAACAATATGAGTAAAAACATAGAAGCTCTGGAGGAACTCAGCAGGCCTCGCAGCATCCATAGTTACCTTGAAGAAGGGGTCAGACCGGAAACGCCGCTTAGATATCTTTACTTCCTCTGACCACTGCGAGACCTGCTGAGTTCCTGCAGCATTTCTGTGTTTTTATGCTAATCACAGCGTCTGCAGACTTTCATGTTTCACGTTCCTCCTGAAAAAAAATTAATAGCAAATCAAGAGTTGAATGGGTAGAATGGGGAGAGGGGTGGTTGAAGAGGTGGTGTAGGTGTGTTCAAAACCACCAGAAGTCCATCTGGGCATTCTCCAACCAGATTGCATTAGCATTAAGCCTTTTTATAGTGGAAAAGAGTGAATGTAAAGGATATTCTCTGCCTTTACATCACTTCACTTACCTAGAAGAAAGCTCTGAGGGAAGATTCAGCAGGTGAACTTTGATCCACTTAGAAGTCTTCAGCCCGTGGAGTGGGATTTTTGAAATCATATAGTTAATATTGCTAATTATGCTGCACAGGAGATCTGCCTGAGTCCTAAGACTTCTTGAACCTCTGCTTTTCAGTTGCCATTTTGTGTATATTGCTCTTTCTCCTCTAGGCATGTATGTTTGAGGTCATGGTGACAGGTGACACTACTGCACAACCACCCCGGCTCCCTCAACTCTGGAAGAAGGCTCCTGTCGCGGCTGAGTTGAAAGCAACACTGGATCAGCCTTATGGGCCTTGTCCATAATAAGGTAAATTCACTTTTGTTTTTTGTTGAGCTGCCTTTAATGTGGCTTTATACCATATCAAAGCATATTGACCTCCAATTTTTGTTAACCCCCCCTCCCCTAAGTCTTTTTCTTTCTCTCTGTCATTTTTCCCCAGCTCCTCACTCCCACACCTTCACTTCCTACTGCTGCAGAGAGGTACCCTTTCCCTCCTTACCTCTGTGTACTGATATGTTTTCCTCCATTATGTAGCCCCTACATATATATATATATGAGGCTGGCCCACCCACTAATGACTCATCCCTTAATTCTCCTCTCCTTTTGCCCTGGCCATAAAGGTCACGTTACAGTTCCCTTGCCGGCAGTCCTGTATCTGGATCCGGGCCAGCCAAAGTCTTGTGTGCATTAAAGCCTATTGTTCCTGCAGCCTATGAGTCTGTGGTTATTGATAGAGCCTAACACTCTGGGTTTTTTTCTCTTCTACTCTCCAACCTGCATCCGTCTGTTACCTCTTCCCTGTTAGCTTGTGCTCTTTCCCCTTTTGCCTCTCCGCTCCTCCCCTCATCATTTTATTCAGGCCGCTGGCTGTTATTTTTTTCTTATACCTGATGAAAGGCTTAGGTGAAAAATGTTGGTTACCCTTTACTTCCTGTGGATGCTGCATGGCCTGCTGAGTTTCTCAACCACATCTGTGTATTGCTTTAGCTCATGTAGCCACCTCAAATTGTCAGGCTGGCAGATTGATAGAGTGGGAAATACTTACTGCAGAAGGCAGTATCCAACAACTGGAAGTTTGGGAGATGTGAGGTTGGCCAATAAGAACCCTGCAGTAGGACCCCTGCACATTTTGTCTTAAAAATAGTTTTGAAAAAGCTTTTTAATTCCCATTTTGTTTAATCTTCTCTAACTTCCCTCATTAACTATCATCCAGACACAGCTTATCCCCTTCAGCATCCTCTCTTTGAAGTTCAAAGTCAAAGTTCAGATTTATTGTCAGAGTACATACATGACATCATATACAACCCTGAGATTCTTTCCCTGTGGGCCAAGCAGGATTTCTAAATTACTGTCTGGAACATTCCCATTGTCCTGTCCACCTCATAGTCATATAGCATGGATCATGCACTTCAACCCATCTCGTCCATACAGACTAAGTTCAGATTCTGGGGTAGTCTCATTTGCCTGGATTTGATCTATCACCTTCAAACTCCGTCCTATCCATGTATCTATCCAAGTGTCTCTCCCCAAACATCTCTGCAAACTAACACGACCATATTTTTTTTTTTCTTTCACTCTCCTTTCCTTGCCTGATAAGAGTTCTTTGACCTGAAAATCTCAAATAACTTTCCACAGATCCTGCCTGATCTGCTGTGTGACCCAAGCATTTTCTATTCACTGTTTACTGTCAGGTTTTTTTCAAAGCCCAAGTATCCTAAGCAAGAACAATTTCTAGTTCAGAATTTGGAGGTTTAATGTTGTCCAGTGGCTGGAAGAAACAGTCAATGGATCTGATACGAGTAAATGCATTTTGTTTTGGGAAGAATACTAAATGCAAACTAAAAGATAGAAGGTGTAAGAGATTTTTTTTTCAGTTGCAATCCAAAGGTATGGACCAACAATTGATTTTGCATAGACATTTTTAAAGATATGTTTTTCGCTTGAGTTATATTTATAGCAGTATGGTTTGTGCAACATGATGGTAGTGTCAATGAACTGGGTTCAAATCTGCCATAGACTGAAAGCATTCAAAGAGTACCTCCACAATTTTCTCAGGACTAACGGGGAGAGAGATAACTATCCAAAGTATGATTTTTTTTAAAACAAAACAAGTTATTCCTAATTGGGAGGTATCTATTGATTTGTTATCAAATGGTAGAAGAAGTAAAACCATTAGTGTTTTAAAGGAGAAATGTTCCTGATATTCAGGCCTAAATTCTCCCTCTACAGCAACTAACCAAAAAAAAACTGTTATCATTCTATTGGCAAATCTGACTGGCACTTACCTCCAATACTGTGACTGTCTTCTTTGGCTTGGCTTCGCGGACGAAGATTTATGGAGGGGGTAAAAAGTCCACGTCAGCTGCAGGCTCGTTTGTGGCTGACCAGTCCGATGCGGGACAGGCAGACACGATTGCAGCGGTTGCAAGGGAAAATTGGTTGGTTGGGGTTGGGTGTTGGGTTTTTCCTCCTTTGCCTTTTGTCAGTGAGGTGGGCTCTGCGGTCTTCTTCAAAGGAGGCTGCTGCCCGCCAAACTGTGAGGCGCCAAGATGCACGGTTTGAGGCGTTATCAGCCCACTGGCGGTGGTCAATGTGGCAGGCACCAAGAGATTTCTTTAGGCAGTCCTTGTACCTTTTCTTTGGTGCACCTCTGTCACGGTGGCCAGTGGAGAGCTCGCCATATAATACGATCTTGGGAAGGCGATGGTCCTCCATTCTGGAGACGTGACCCATCCAGCGCAGCTGGATCTTCAGCAGCGTGGACTCGATGCTGTCGACCTCTGCCATCTCGAGTACCTCGACGTTAGGGGTGTGAGCGCTCCAATGGATGTTGAGGATGGAGCGGAGACAACGCTGGTGGAAGCGTTCTAGGAGCCGTAGGTGGTGCCGGTAGAGGACCCATGATTCGGAGCCGAACAGGAGTGTGGGTATGACAACGGCTCTGTATACGCTTATCTTTGTGAGGTTTTTCAGTTGGTTGTTTTTCCAGACTCTTTTGTGTAGTCTTCCAAAGGCGCTATTTGCCTTGGCGAGTCTGTTGTCTATCTCATTGTCGATCCTTGCATCTGATGAAATGGTGCAGCCGAGATAGGTAAACTGGTTGACCGTTTTGAGTTTTGTGTGCCCGATGGAGATGTGGGGGGGCTGGTAGTCATGGTGGGGAGCTGGCTGATGGAGGACCTCAGTTTTCTTCAGGCTGACTTCCAGGCCAAACATTTTGGCAGTTTCCGCAAAGCAGGACGTCAAGCGCTGAAGAGCTGGCTCTGAATGGGCAACTAAAGCGGCATCATCTGCAAAGAGTAGTTCACGGACAAGTTTCTCTTGTGTCTTGGTGTGAGCTTGCAGGCGCCTCAGATTGAAGAGACTGCCATCCGTGCGGTACCGGATGTAAACAGCGTCTTCATTGTTGGGGTCTTTCATGGCTTGGTTCAGCATCATGCTGAAGAAGATTGAAAAGAGGGTTGGTGCGAGAACACAGCCTTGCTTCACGCCATTGTTAATGGAGAAGGGTTCAGAGAGCTCATTGCTGTATCTGACCCGACCTTGTTGGTTTTCGTGCAGTTGGATAATCATGTTGAGGAACTTTGGGGGACATCCGATGCGCTCTAGTATTTGCCAAAGCCCTTTCCTGCTCACGGTGTCGAAGGCTTTGGTGAGGTCAACAAAGGTGATGTAGAGTCCTTTGTTTTGTTCTCTACACTTTTCTTGGAGCTGTCTGAGGGCAAAGACCATGTCAGTGGTTCCTCTGTTAGCGCGAAAGCCGCACTGTGATTCTGGGAGAAACTGTGACTGTAGTTTGAACTAATTCATTAGTTTCTGAATAATTTTGGAATCTCTTGATGATGCAAAAAGCTTTTCCAGGTTAAAGTCACAGCATTTTAAGATTTCTAATATTGTCCATAATTTAGCATGTAGAAATATGCTGACAGCAGCATTGTGACTTGTACAGGAACCATAGTGTGTGGCCTGCATACTTCCTGGTTTTTGCTTGATTTTCATAGCATTGCAATTTTAAGAAAACTGAATAAGAAAGATTTTGGAATTAAATCAACAGGTTAGTGTAGAATTTTCTCAAACCATGCATGTAATGCATAATCACAGATTGAGGAAAGATCCTGAAATTTCAAAATGTAAAATTAAATCCCAGACTATGTCTTGCAATTTCCCAGTCCTTTAATAAATATTGCAGGTGGAGGAGTCGTGTGATGGAGTAGTGGACGGTGGGGTAATACCAGCCCTCTCTAGAAAAGAAGAAAAAAAGTAAAGAAAATACAAAGTTTAATAAATACAAATTATAAGAAATAAAAGATAAAGTTGTAGAGAAAAGAAAGAAAATGGCACCCAAGAAGGAACAAGTAAAAACAATGGGGAAAAAAATAAGAAAAAACGCCAGAAAAGAAAGGAGAAGGTCTTACCGGCACGAAGAATCAGGGAGCCGTGGCAGAGAAGAGCACCCGATCTCGGAAGTTGGTGTTGGCTCTGCGGAGTCGTGACCCCCAGACTGCTGGACTGCAAAAATGGCTCTCTGAGCCAAACAAAAGTGCACAACTGCGCATGCGTGACTCCTCGTGCATGCGCGGTGTGCAAGCTAAGGAGGAGTGGGGCTCAGTCGAGGAGCGGGCAACCACAGCATGACCAGCTGAGGGATGCCCGTCACCAGGGCTCTCAGCTGGAAGAAGAGAAAAGTGGCAGGAGAGGGAGTGAAAGGAAAGAAGAGCAGCAACAGGAGGCTCAGTTGAGCAACTCAGAAGAAGAGAATCAACAGCAAAGGCCAAGCAAGAAGTGGCCCGACAAAGTGAGACAAGCAACTCATCAGGAAAGTAAGAAGAGACACAGATACAAAGAAGAGAAAAAGAATACACAAATACAGGTACTGACACAGAAGAAGAGGAAGAAGAAGACCAAGATCTTCACAGAGAAATAGAAGGTAAAATAGATGGACAGAATATAGATAAAGCTTTTTTTCAAGAACAAATGAGAGCATTAAAAGAATGGTTGACATTATAATTTAGTACAATTAAAAGAAAAATGAAAAGAACAGAAGATAAAGTGGAAAGATTAGAGCTGGTCATGACAGAAATAGAGAAAAGAGTAGAAAATGTGGAAGAACAAGAAACGGCTATAGAAATGGAAGTAAATGACTCAAGAAGAAAATTGGAAGGAAGTGATAAAAAAAATTAAAGAGTCACAGAAGTTGTTAGCTCAGAAAATTTAAATGTTGTAAAATTATAGTAGGTGAAACAATATAAAAATAGTGGGCCTAAAGGAAGATGAAGAAGGCACAAATATGAAGGGATTTATATAAGAATAGATCCCAAAGGTCCTGGGAATGACAGAAATGCAGGAAGGAATGGGAATAGAAAGGGCACACAGAACATTAGCTCCGAAACCACAGACACATCAAAAGCCAAGATCCATTTTAGTAAAATTTTTGAGATATACGACAAGAGAAAATATACTGGAGAGGGCAAGGAATAAAATAAGAGAAGACAATAAACCATTAGAATATAAGGGTCAAAAAATATTTTTTTACTCAGACATAAGTTTTGAACTCTTAAAGAGGAAGGAGTTTAATACAGCAAAATCGATCCTATGGAAAAAAAAATGTTCTAAATTTATGTTAAGACATCCAGCTGTGCTTAAATTATTTATCCCTGGGGAGCAAAACAGACTGTTCTCGAATCCGGAGGAAGCACAAGGATTTGCAGTATGCTTACAGGACAGGAGAGATGAAAAGATGCAACAAGAATGAAGAACGGCGATAAAATATATATAAATATGTAAAAACACTGTATAAGTAAAGAACTAAAGAAGGGAAAGAGAAGGGAAAGGAAATAAGGGGGGAAAAAGGGAGAACTTTGTTATATGGGATAAAAAAAGTATTTTCTGGAAGTGTTGGGGGAAAGAATAACTGTCACTGCGAATCAGTTGACGCTTGCGAGCAGGTTCCCAATCCAAATGGAAAGGGGAGTTCTGGTTGCCCAGCAAGGGATAAGGGGCAACTCAGAGAGAGGGGGAGGTATTTGGATGTGGGAGTTCTGGGAGTATGTTATGTTTTAAATGTGTTGTCATACATTGAGCTTAAAAAGGGAAAACTGAGAGATGAAAATGAGGAAAAGGGCGATGGTGGTGGTGAGGAAGCAGAAATGAGGTGTAAACAGGATATGAGATGGCCATGTTGAACTATATAATTATAAACATTAATGGAATACATAACCAAATTAAAAGGAAGAGGCTATTAAATTTACTGAAAAAAGAAAAAAATAGATATGGCATTTGTGCAGGAAATGCATCTAACTGAAGTGGAACATAACAAATTAAAGAGAGACTGGATAGGGCACGTAGCGGCAGAATCATATAATTCAACAGCTAGAGGTGTAGCTATATTAATTAATAAAAATGTACCAATCAAAATAGAGGAGGAAATAATAGATCCAGCAGGGAGGTATGTAATGATAAAATGTCAGATATATTCACAATTTTGGAATTTGCTCAGCTAATGAAGAGGATCAAAAGTTTGTGGAAGATATTTTTTTGAAGATTGTAGATACACAAGGAAATATATTGATAGGAGAAAATTTTAACCTTAATTTGGATCCAATATTGGATAAAACTGGGCAAAAGACTAGCCAAAAGAATAAAGTGGCCAAATTTATGGTTAAATCAATACAGGAAATGAAACTTATGGATATATGGAGGAGGCAGCACCCAAGAGAGAAGGAATACTCATATTATTCAATTAAGCATAAAACATACTCAAGGATTATTATGTTTTTGTTGTCGGCCCATATTCAAGGGAGAGTTAGGAAAACAAAATATAAAGCTAGATTACTATCTGATCAGTCACCCCTGTTATTAGCAATAGAACTGGAGGATATCCCACCAAGAACATATAGATGGAGGTTAAACTCCATGTTACTTAAAAGGCAGGAATTTAGAGAGTTTATTGAATACCAAATTAAAACATATTTTGAAATAAATATAGAATCAGTGAAAGACAAATTTATATTATGGGACGCAATGAAAGCCTTCATTAGGGGGAAGATAATAAGTTACGCGACTAAGATGAAAAAGGATTACAATCGGGAAATAGAGCAGTTGGAAAGAAAGATAGTAAGTACAGAAAAGGAACTAGTAAAAAAGGGATGATATAACAAAAAAGAGAGAATTGGCAGACAAAAAAAATAAAATACAAAACATTACAAACGTATAAGGTGGAGAAGAACATAATGAAAATAAAGCAAAAGTATTACGAACTAGGAGAAAAAACACATAAAATATTAGCCTGGCAATGTAAAACAGAAAAAGCTAAAAGAATTGTATTGGCATCAAGGAAAAAGGACAAACAAATTACATATAACTCAATAGAGATTAATGAGAACTTTAAGGAATTTTATGAACAATTATACCAAACTGAGATCAAGGGGGAAAGATGATAAAATACAAGAGTTTTTAGCTAAAATTGAACTGCCAAAATTTCAATGAGGAACAAAACAAACTGATAAAACCATTTGAAATAGAGGAAATACAGGATAAATTAAAAAAGCTGCCGAACAATAAAACACCTGGAGAGGATGGATTCTCAATAGAATTCTATAAAATATTTAAAGAGTTATTAATTCCTCCTCTCCGGGAAGTAATGAACCAGATGGAAGAAACACAAAACATGCCAGATTCATGTAAGACAGCAATAATTACAGTAATACCAAAGACAGGGAAGGATCCACTAACACCAGCATCATATAGACCAACATCTCTACTTAATTCAGATTATAAGATAATAACAAAATTATTAGCAAAGAGATTGGCCGATTGTGTACCAAAAATAGTAAAACAAGATCAAACTGGATTTATTAAGAAAAGACGAACAACGGATAATGTCTGTAAATTTATTAATCTAATTCATGCAGTTCAAGAAAATAAGAAGCCAACAGTGGCTGTTGCTTTAGATGCAGAAAAAGCCTTTGACAAAGTAGAATGGAATTATTTATTCAAAATATTACAGAGGTTCAATCTACCAGAAAAATATATTAATTGGATTAAAGCATCATATAATGGACCATTGGCAAAGGTAACAGTAAATGGATATGTATCGAACCAATTTAAATTAAGTAGGTCAACTAGGCAGGGATCTCCATTATCCCCCTCACTGTTTGCTTTAACGATAGAACCAATGGCAGAACAGAAAATAAAATTAAAGGGATAAAAATAAAGGAGGAGCATAAAATCAGTTTATTTGCAGATGACATCATAGTATACTTAACAGAACCAGAAATATCAATTAAAAAATTACATAAGAAATTGAAGGAATATGGAGAAATATCGGGGTACAAGATCAACGCCAATAAAAGTGAAGTGATACCAATGAGTAATGCGAATTATACAGAATTTAAAAAAGAATCACCATTTAAATGGCAAACACAAGCAATCCAATGCCTAGGTATTAGGTTAGACATTGGAAAGAATTACTGCTAACTTTGATAGGGAGGGATTAATTGCATTAAAATGAATATCTTCCCAAGAATACAATATTTATTTCAATTGTTACCAATTCCCTTAACAGAGAAATTCTTTAATGAACTAAAGAGAATAATAAGGAAATTCTTGTGGAAAGGGGGGAAACCGAGGATAGTGTTAGATAAATTAACAGAGAGGTACAACCAAGTTAGTTTGCAGTTACCAAACTTTAAAAATTATTATAGAGCAGCACAATTAAAGTATTTATCAGATTTTTACCAGACAAGGGAAAAACCTGACTGGAGTAAGATAGAACTAGATAAAATAGGAGCGAAGGTACCGGAACATATATTTTATAAGTGGGATGAAAATCTGATACAATATAAAAGCTCACAAGTACTGCATCATTTACTCAATATATGGAAGAAGATTCACTTAGAAAGAAAAAAAACAAATTACCAACTACCAATGTTACTATTGACGCAAAATCCGCTAATCCCTTTTACAATAGATGACCTTTCCTTTAGAGAATGGGAGAGAAAAGGAATTAAAAGAATAGAAAATTGTTTTTTGGGAATTAATTTATTAACATTTGAACAGTTGAAGTACAAATATGGAATAACTCATGGTACAATGTTTGCATATCATCAACTGAAAGCTTATTTAAAGGATAAATTGGGAAACAGACTGAGATTACCAGAAGGAAGCAGCTTTGAATATGTGATTACAGACACAATGATAATTAAAAGATTTATAACAAACATGTACATCAAGCTGTAAGATAAGGAAAAAGATTAAATAAAATATAAACCCAAACAAAACTGGGAAAAAGATTTAAACATAAAGATAAAAAATGAAACATGGGAAAAGTTATGTTCTGGAACTATGAAAAATATAATAAACACAAGGTAAGGTTATGCATGATACAGTATAATTGATTAACAGGTTATATATCACACCCCAGAAGTTTTTAAAAAATGGGGTCCAACATTATCAGATTGATGTTTTCACTGTAAGAAGAAAATGGGAACAACATGCAATTTGGGCATGTGAGAAAGTGAAAATGTTTTGGGAAGATCTAAATCAGATATTAAATAAAATCACAAAAAATAATATATCAAAAAATCCAGAGATCTTTCTTCTAAGTAATACAAGAAGTAAGTAATTAGGCCTCAAATTGGATAAAGCCCAAAAATGATTTATTATGATAGCCTTAGCAGTAGCAAAAAAATGTATAATGTCAACTTGGAAAATGGAAGAGAGCATGAGAATACAGCAATGGTACATGGAAATGAACAAATGTATTCCATTGGAAAAAATAACCTAATTTAAAAAATAAAGTCACATTATTTGTACAAATTTGGGAACAATACATGGAACATAACAGAGGGCTTGCCTCGGACCTCCACCTCCTAAAATGATAAGAAGACAAAATGACTTGACCCAGTGTGTAAAAGTAGATCACACATTTTTCTTGTTTATTTTTCATTGTGTGATGACATTGTTTAATGGTTTTATTGTATTGTATATGTTGAATATTTATTGGTTTTGGAGGGGGGTGGGAAGGGGGGAGGGAAGGTAGGTGGGAAAAAAGGGAGAAAATGCCACTGTGTATATTTAATGAGAAACAGTTGTATATATTTTGGTTGACATGGTTCACAGTATGAAAAATACAAAAATATATTAAAAAAAAGAAATATTGCAGGTGGAGTCTTCTGCTTGCCCATGTGATTCTTCCATCAAATGATAATGTTTGATCATAGCTCAAAAGAAGAGGCATGCATACAACACAAATGTTTCAATTGACACGTGCTTTACTGTTGGAAAGATGGTATGTGTAGTGTTTAGCTTCAACAGCAAGCTGAGAATATTCCAACATTTGAGTCGCTGAGCAATACACCACACGGTGCTGAAAGAACTCTGTGGGTCAAGCAGCATCCATGGAAAGCAATAGATAGTCAACATTTTGGTCTGAAAACCCTTCATCTGGAATATTAAGGGGTGGTGGGGGAGAAGGAGGAGAACAAGTTGGCAGGTGACTGGAGCATGCAGGTGGGAGAGAGAAGAAAAGAAATAAGCAGTGATGGGGAAGAGCTAAGGAAGATGCACTCTGACATGAGAAAGAAGGGAAGGGGTAAGGTTTAAGAAAGGATGGTATTGGTGATAGGCAGGTTGGGAGGGAGGGAGGAAAAAGGAGGAATGGGACCAGATATAAGGGAAAAGTGGAAGAGGGTGAAAGATGCTACCAAAAATTATATTGATGCTATCTAATTAGAGACTTCCAACTTAGAATACAAGTTGTTTTCCCTCCAATTTATGTGTGGCAGTACACAAGGCCAGTGACAAATAGTGTAGGTTTGAAATGGTTGTCCACTGGGATGTCCTCACTGTTTCGACAGGCAGAACAAAGGTCTTCAACAAAGTGATCCTCCAATCTGAGGCAGTCTCCCTGCCGTAGAGAAGGCCATATCGAGAGCAGCTGAGGTAAAATGAGAATAGAAGTTTCAAAGTGCAAGGGATGAAAGAATATAAAGTATGCCTGCTGGATTTGCGATTCTTGTGAGTTGCAGTGGAGCTGACACTGGTACAAATAAAATGAGGGACAATGACCAAGGATTTCTGCAAAATGCATTCACCCTTTAAAAAGAAATTGCACTTACCAGCAGCCTGCATCACGTCAAATGATGTCACCTGCTAACCTCTCTTGATATTTCAGAGGAGCCTTCAGTGCATTCTAAGGAAATAACCCATAACTCTTCATTAGATGACTAAAGGAAATAACATAATTCTTTCCAACACTATTTGTCAAACAAATTTTACTACATCAACCACAAACATGAACAGTGTAGAAGAACAATTTGATCTTCCTTCCATCTATCAATGATATCTACAGGATGCAGTGCTGAAAGAGAATCATCAAGGATCCTTATCGAGTATCTTTGAGACACAGTCTTCATGAAAGAGGTACAAGAGCATTACAAAAAACACATTTGTCAAGATGAGAAATGGCTTCTTCCGCAGGTGGTTAGACTGTTGAATAAACCCGTAAATTATTTTTATCTATATTATTTTCGATGGTTATGTATTTATGTTGCTTGTGTGTATGGTAGACTGAGTTTCTGTGTGTGTGTGTGTGTGTGTGTGTGTGTGTGTGTGTGTGTGTGTGTGTGTGTGTGTGTGTGTGTGTGTGTGTGTGTGTGTGTGTGTGTGTGTGTGTGTGTGTGTGTGTGTGTGTGTGTGTGTCACTGTTTCTGAACTTGAACATAAATCCAATGGCCTTAAGAGAAAGTCAGAGAATGGATTCATGTACCAAATACATTACAGGCCTCTCCAAGGCTGGATGGATGGCACTTTGCAAATTTACAAACCCTATAGAAATACAAAAGTCTCTGCAGCACCTGTGAGTTCTGTCATCTACCATCCTGATTTGGAAATATATCACCATGTTTTTGAGTTTCCCCACAATAAAAAAATGTTGTGCCAAGTCCTTCACCACAAGGCCAGTAGCATAACAAACTTAATTTCTTTCCAAATTCAACAGTGATTAAATGCTTCCATCCAATGAGAGAATTAGGAGAAAAGTTGAGGTAATCAAATGGACTATGTATTTTTGGGTTGTCCACTTATCTACCAGGGTCATACATTCTCTGTTGGGAAAGATTAAACTGATACATTGTAACTGACGTGGCACCTTGTTATTGCTGATGTTGGTCACATTTGAAAAGAAGTAAAATTGCTATTTTTCTTTATTTTTTTCTCAGATTAGGTGGGCTTTTATATATTAATTTAAATTTTATTTGAAGATTTCAGTTTGAGGAGTTGAGAAAATATTCATGAATTGTGGTGTAATACAATATGTTATATATCATACGATGTCATATAGTGATTTTTTTTCCACTTTTTGATTATGTACTCCTATTCTTCTCAAGTATTGTTTACCTGTAATATGATTAATAAAAAGATTGAAAAAGAAAGAAAGTAAAATTACAAATTTTTGGTATGATCAGGAAGAAACAAAGATGCTCCCAGAGGAACTCAATGCCTTCTACGCCCAATTTTACGACAATAACAATAAAGAAGCACCCACACATCCCCGATGCTCCCATCCTGTCCATATCTGACTATGACGTGTGTGATATTTTCAGGAGGGTGAATCTGAGAAAGCATCTGACCAAGATGGAGTACCTGTCTGAGTACTGTATTAAAAATCTGTGCTGACCAACTTACCAATATATTCATCGATATCATCAGTATCTCACTCCAGCAGGATGTGGTACACAGCCATTTAAAACAGATGTCAATCATACCAGTACCCATGAAGAGTGTAGTAACCTGCCTTAATGACTATCGACCAGTAGCACTTACATCAACAGTGATGAAGTGCTTTGAAAGGCTGGTGTTGAAGCATATCAACTCCTCTCTGAGTGGTGACATGGATACATTCCAGTTCACCTATTGTAGCAACAGGTCTACAGTGGATGCCAACTCACTAGCTCTATACAAAGATGTGAAACACCTGGACAGTACAGATGCATTCATCAAAATGCTCTTCATCAACTACAGTTTGACATTTAACACCATCATTCCCTCAAAACTGACTCCAACACCTGGGACACAACACCCTGCTGTATAATTGGATCATGGATTTCCTCACCTCCAAACCACAGTCAGTGTGGATTAGTAAGAACATCTCCTCTACAATCTCCACCACAGGACTGTTTTCTTAGCACCTTGCTCTACTCACTTTATGGCTCAATATGTCAATAACACCACCTATATATTTGCTGACGATATCACGGTAGTAGGTTGTATAAAGGAAGGGGATGAGTCAGCACAGAGATTGAGATTGAAAACTTGGCTGAATGGTGCACCAACAACCTTGTACCCAATGTCACCAAAACTAAGGAGCTAATTATTGACTTAAGAAAGGGAAAGCCAGATATATACAACCCAGTGATCATTGGGTGACAGAGGTGGAGTGGGTGAGCAAATTTAAGTTCTTGGAAGTAACTATCTCAGAAGATCTTTCCTGGACCAATACACATAAGGCATTGTGATTAAAGCATGTCAGCACCTCTACTTGCTCAGGAGTTTGTGGAGGTTTTGTATGACACCGGAAACCCTATAAAATTTCTACAGATGTGTGCTGGAAAGTGTGCTGACCAGCTGCATCACAGTCTGGTATGGGGACACCAATAACCCTAAACGTAAAGCCCTGCAAAAGGTAGAGGATTCAGTCTATGACATCACAGGCAAAACCCTCCCCACTATCAAGAACATCTACAGGGAACACTGCTGTCAGAGAACAGCAGCAATCATCAAGGATCTACACCACCCAGCACTAGCCCTGTTCCCGTTGCTGTCATCAGGAAAGAGGTATAGGTACCACTCACACCACCAGGTTCAGGAACAGCTGCTAACCCTCCACTATCAGACCCCTCAATAACAAACTCAATCGGGGACTTATTTAAAGATTCTTACTTGTGCACTTTATTCAGTTTTTAATTCTCTCTATATTGCACAATCAGTTTGTTTACATTAGTTATCTGTTTACAGTTCTTTATTTGTTTACTTGTATAGACTGTGTACAGTTTTTTTTTGCATGACCAAAAAGTGGTAATTCTGCCTGGCTTGCAGAAAAAGCATCTCAGGGTGGTATGTGATGTCATGTATGTACTCTGACAATAAATCTGAAATAAATCTGAAAATCTGATGCATTGCAGTAAGGCAGCACTGTCGCTTTAATGTGGTGGCAGTATTGTCAAAGTATGTGATGACTGGTACTGTAACAGCTCTTACAATGGAAGATTTATTTGCATCTTCAATGGTGTTAACCACATGGTAAACACAAAAAGAGAGACTCTCAACCCAACCGCTTGCCACCCCAAGCCCCCATCCTTGCTCTTTTGAATCCTCCTGTGGATAATGGGTGGGGAATTTAGAAATCTGATGTCTGAGGAAATCCTAGCATTCATGGGCAAAATGACTAAAGGGCAAAAAATACAAATGCAGCAATTAATTTTGTAAAGTTTCCAGATTATTCTTGGTTAGGAATTCATTACTTCACCTTCACCTGGACCTCTTTGTGATGTCTTCAGAATGCATTATAATGCAGAAAATCAAGATCAAGTTTATGATCATCCAATTGTACAAGTACAAGCCAACAAAACAGCATTCTCCAGTCCTTGGTGCAAAAGCATGCAGACACACATCCAGGCATAAAATGCCTACAAACAAGTAATACATATGCAGTACAGTTATCCATCAATAAAAATAAATAAATATTGTTCAATAAATAATAGTTTCAAAGGATTTGTATGAGCAGTTTGTGGCACTCCACCAGCAGTCTCAGTGACTGTGGGAAGAAGCTATTTCTCAGACTGGTGGTTCTGGCTCTGATACCTTTGTATCTCTTTCCCAACAGGAATAGCTGGAAGATGCTGTTTGTAAGGTGGTAGGGGTTCTCGAGGATTTTCTGAGCCCTCTTCAAATAACAATCCTGGTAGATCACATCAATGGGGGGAAGGAGGCCCCAGTGATCCTCTCTGCCCCTCTTATCATCCTGTGGATTGATCTCTGATTCAGTGATCTAGAGCATCTATACCACACCGTGATGCAGCTGGCCAGGATGCTCTTGATAGAGTTCCTGTGGAAAGTTAACAGGATGCATGCAGGTAACCTTACCCACCTCAGTCTTCTCAGGAACTTGGCCATCGCTGTTGCACCTTCCTGACAAGTGAGGAGATGCTGTGTGACCAGGATACGTCACTGCTTAAATGAACTCCAAGAACTTGGTGCACTCTACTCATACCACTCCCCAGACTCTTCATGTGTCTTGGAGGGTGGTCATCCATAGCCCTCCTGAAATCCATAATCATCTTTGTCTTGTTTGAGGCTCATGTAGTTATTCTTGCACAATATCACAAGATTTTCCACCTCTTCTCTGTAGTGCAACTCATCATTGTTGCTGATGAGGCCAACTACTGTCATGCCATCTTCAAACTTCATGACTCTGTTGGAGGTGAATCTGGCATTGCAGTCATGGATCAATAGCGTGAACAAGAGTGGGCTGAGCCCTGAGGGGCTCAACGTTCTTTAGCCAACCTGGACAGACTGTGGCCTTTCTGTTAAGAAGATCAGAATCCAGTTACAGAGAGGGATGCTGACACCCAGCGAGAACAACTTTCCACCAGCTTCTGGGGAATGATTAAACACTTAGCTGAAGTCTATGAACAGCAACCTGGCATATGAGGCATTGTTCTTCAGGTGGGTCAAGATGGATTGGAAGTGTGAGGCCGTAGCATCTTCAGTGGAACAGTTCTGCCTGTAGGCAAATTGAAATAGGTCCAGTGTCTCTGGGAGGTCCGCCATGATGTGTTCCATCACCAGATGCTCAAAGCATTTCCTAATCGTGAAATCAGTACCACTGTGGTTGCGTTAAACACACATCCAAAGAAGATTCAAGATTTTTTTGTCTGTTATAGTACAGAACATGCAGCGTAATACAAAATTGCCTTCTGGTTGCCATAAGGCACACAAAAAAATACCATTAGTGTCGCCCAGCACCCCTTATAGTAAGAGAGAAAGAGAAACAAAAGACAGTCTTTTCAGAGTCACTTAGTGTCCCTGGACTCACCTCCAGTGCTCCTGCAACCTCTGCAGCCGCACAGACTCTTGCTTGATTCATCGGCAAAGCTAGTCCCAGATCCAAAGCTCTAACAAGATCAGAATGCTTCAGTGCCCATGGCCCTTTATGAGCCATTCTTACCCTCAGTGCCCTCTCCAGTGGTGTATCTGTCTTGGTAGGTAAAGTAGCGGCCAAGGGCTGCCACTTACATCGGCACCCCCTCCCGTTAAAAGAAATCCACAAAAATGCCCTCCGAATTAAACTCTTTGCTGCTTTCCATATAAAACCCCAGTATTAGTTCTGACAGTAGTTCAGACCACCTCTCTGGTCTAAGATCCCACGCCACTCTTATGTGCAGGTGGACATTTTTGGGGTTATCCTCCAACAGCATCTGTGGGTACTTCCTTGGATTTCCCTGAAATTGTCTCCTTCCTCCACCTCCATCTCCAGATGCTAGCCAATGCTCCATAATAATTTCCTGATCTAGAAACCTCAGAACAAAGCCTGGATCTTTGCCACGGCCCATGCCTGGCCGGCAATTTCTCACTGAACTTGGTGAAATCTCCAATCCGCTCGGATGATGGTGGTGGCTCTGGTTCTCTCCCGATGCTACCGTCTTGTTCACAGGCAGAGTCGAGCCCAGTGGTCGTTGTGCTTTGAATGATTATCTCTGCAGCCAGGGATTCTGGAGACTGCCGGCCCATGCACTGGGACTCCATGGGTGCAGAACAATGCAAGGACAAGCACCTCCTGTTCGTATACTCCTGCGGCAGGGGGAGCATGGTCAATGTTACCCATTCTCTCCCGCTGCCTCGGCGCTGTGACAGCCTCAGGACTGAATGGAGAAGTGCAGAACTTGTCCAGTGCAGAGGTATTGTAATCCCCCACCTTTTCTGCCGATGCCGCCGCCGGAGGTGGGTGAGAACTGGTCACCGCAGTGAGCTCTGCATCCATTTCTGCCATGCTACCACTTGCCGCAACTCCGCTCAATGCAGTTTAAATGGGCAAAATGGCCATCTTCATCTTCCTTACCCATAATCCTCTTGCAGCTAGAACTGTTCTGCCAGGCACCAGTGCCAGGGAATCACAGGAGATTTGATCGAGGCTTACAAGATTATGAGAGATATAAATGTAACAGAGTTAAAAAATGAGTTTTAATGATTTCTAAAAAAAAAGGAAGATCCCAGAAGCCAATGATAATTAAATTATTTTGTCTTCCAAAGGGAGTGAATAAGTGCTGGGAAATAACTCAATGAGTTGTCTCTTCTTCTATGCCCTATGCAAACCTATTACACAGACAGGCTTTTTCCACTTAGATTGGAGGAGATAAATACAAGAGGACTTGGTTTTTAACTGAAGGGGGAGAGGTTTGGGGGCAATTTAGGAGGAGTTTTTTCACTCGGAGGATGGTGGGAGTGTAGAATGAGCTGCCATCTGATGTGGTGAATGCTGGGCTCCATCATGTGTTTTAAGAGTAAATTAGATAGGTACCTTGGCGAGTCTGTTGTCTATCTCGTTGTCGGTCCTTGCATCTAATGAAATGGTGCAGCCGAGATAGGTAAACTGGTTGACCGTTTTGAGTTTTGTGTGCCCAATGTAGTCATGGTGGGGAGCTGGCTGATGGAGGACCTCAGTTTTCTTCAGGCTGACTTCCAGGCCAAACATTTTGGCAGTTTCCGCAAAACAGGACGTCAAGCACTGAAGAGCTGGCTCTGAATGGGCAACTAAAGCGGCATCGTCTGCAAAGAGTAGTTCATGGACAAGTTGCTCTTGTGTCTTGGTGTGAGCTTGCAGGCGCCTCAGATTGAAGAGACTGCCATCCGTGCAGTACCGGATGTAAACAGCGTCTTCATTGTTGAGGTCTTTCATGGCTTGGTTCAGCATCGTGCTGAAGAAGATTGAAAAGAGGGTTGGTGCGAGAACGCAGCCTTGCTTCACGCCATTGTTAATGGAGAAGGGTTCAGAGAGCTCATTGCTGAATCTGACCCGACCTTGTTGGTTTTCGTGCAGTTGGATAACCATGTTGAGGAACTTTGGGGGGCATCCGATGCGCTCTAGTATTTGCCAAAGCCCTTTCCTGCTCACGGTGTCGAAGGCTTTGGTGAGGTCGACAAAGGTGATGTAGAGTCCTTTGTTTTGTTCTCTGCGCTTTTCTTGGAGCTGTCTGAGGGCAAAGACCATGTCAGTAGTTTCTCTGTTTGCGCGAAAGCCGCACTGAGACTCTCGGTGACACAAGGTATTATTCTATTTAGGAGAATCCTAGCGAAGATTTTGCCTGCAATGGAGAGCAGCGTGATTCCCCTGTAGTTTGAGCAGTCTGATTTCTCGCCTTTGTTTTTGTACAGGGTGATGATGATGGCATCACGAAGGTCCTGAGGTAGTTTTCCTTGGTCCCAACAAAGCTTGAAAAACTCATGCAGTTTGACATGCAGAGTTTTGCCGCCAGCCTTCCAGACCTCTGGGGGTATTCCATCCATACCTGCTGCTTTGCCACTTTTCAGTTGTTCAATTGCCTTATATGTCTCTTCCCGGGTGAGGGCCTCATCCAGCTCTAGCTTTAGGGCTATTGAGGGAGCTGAAGCAGGGCGGAATCTTGGACTGAGCGGTTGGCACTGAAAAGAGATTGGAAGTGTTCTGACCATCGGTTGAGGATGGAGATCTAGTCGCTGAGGAGGACTTTGCCGTCTGAGCTGCGCAGCGGGCTTTGGACTTGGGGTGAGGGGCCGTACACAGCCTTTAGAGCTTCGTAAAAACCCCTGAAGTCGCCAATGTCCGCGCTGAGCTGGGTTCGCTTGGCGAGGCTAGTCCACCACTCATTTTGGATCTCCCGGAGTTTGCGCTGAAGATGGCTGCATGCGCGACGGAAGGCTTGTTTCTTCTCTGGCCTGGACAGCTTTGTAAGATGAGCCAGGTGGGCAGCTCTTGGAAGACTACACAAAAGTGTCTGGAAAAACAACCAACTGAAAAACCTCACAAAGATAAGCGTATACAGAGCCGTTGTCATACCCACATTCCTGTTCGGCTCCGAATCATGGGTCCTCTACCGGCATCACCTACGGCTCCTAGAACGCTTCCACCAGCGTTGTCTCCGCTCCATCCTCAACATTCATTGGAGCGACTTCATCCCTAACATTGAAGTACTCGAGATGGCAGAGGCCGACAGCATCGAATCCACGCTGCTGAAGATCCAACTGCGCTGGGTAGGTCACGTCTCCAGAATGGAGGACCATCGCCTTCCCAAGATCGTGTTATATGGCGAGCTCTCCACTGGCCACCGTGACAGAGGTGCACCAAAGAAGAGGTACAAGGACTGCCTAAAGAAATCTCTTGGTGCCTGCCACATTGACCACCGCCAGTGGGCTGATATCGCCTTAAACTGTGCATCTTGGCGCCTCACAGTTCGGCGGGCAGCAACTTCCTTTGAAGAAGACCGCAGAGCCCACCTCACTGACAAAAGACAAAGGAGGAAAAACCCAACACCCAACCCCAACCAACCAATTTTCCCCTGCAACCGCTGCAACTGTGTCTGCCTGTCCCGCATTGGACTTGTCAGCCACAAACGAGCCTGCAGCTGACGTGGACATTTACCCCCTCCATAAATCTTCGTCCGCGAAGCCAGGCCAAAGAAAAAAAAAAGAAGAGATAGGTACATGGATGTAAGAGGATGGTAGGTTATGGTACAGGAGCAGGTCAGTGGAACTAGGGAGATGATCATCAGCACAAATTAGAGAGGCCAAACAGCCTGTTTTATATGCAGTAGCATTCTCTAGCTCTAAGGCCATTTTGCCCATTCAACCTGCATTGAGCAAGTTGCCAACCTTGTCAGAGCGGCCCCGAAGCGGACCAATGAGATGCTGGCCCAGAGCGGCGCTCTGGGGCAGTCAAGTAAGCCCCGGCAATGTAGCACGGCACCCCTGGGATGGAGATTATTGGGCTACAAACTCAGATATTGGGAGGGTAAGGCGAGGACAGTGGTGCCCCCTTGCAAGTACCACCTCTGTTCTCTGCCCTACCTGTCATACGCTAGATACGCCTATGACCCTCTCAAATTCTGGTTCTGACACTAGTGTTCAGAAGCCCACAACCTATGCCAATTCCTTGATATCAAGTCACTTGTGCCCTGTATGGGTCCCTCAGCCGCTGAGCCCCTTGCTGGTCCACTGCTGTGATCACCATCCTGTAAAGATGTTAACTTAAAAGAAAGCACACAAATTACTTGTACAGTGAGACATTAAATATGCTGCAAACTGTCAAACTGATGTATGTGGCTAAAGCATGTCCAACACCTGATTTTGCTGTATAATGTGATCACAATATAAACCCACACACACCAATGTAGAGGAAACAGCGTGCTTCATAATTAATAGTGGATTATGTTCATGCAAGGTATTGTATCACCATAATCTAGATAATGCAAAACAAAATACCCGAGTATGTCAGAAAACTTGCAGCTGCTACTCACAACCTTGCTCACTGATGTGTGAAAGTAAGGCCATTGTGTGCAGATTGTATACCCAAAAGACACCAGTAAATTAGTGGAGGGTGATGGAGAAGTGGGGTGGGGAAAAAGATTGTTTTAAAAGCACATAAATGGCAAAGAAAAAGAGGTTAGTTCTCTTTTCACATGAGGAATAGAGTTGTATGCTGTCCACACGCAGTGAATCTGCTGATAAACAGAGGAGGGAATTCATCCCCATTACTTCTCGTATATGTGAATCTGCTGAGAAAGTATTGGCCAGTACTTTTTATAGTGAAGTCAAGAAGGTCAAGAAAACTGTTTTATCCTTGGTGGGACTGATCTTTTCCTGAGTTGCTGGACTTCATTCATCCAGGCATTGTTGAGAATGGGAAGCCTTGCAATGCATTTGAGATAACAGCTTCCATCACTTTATTGGTGACTTGGAGTAGATTGGTTTTGGACTATAGTGATTCAGACACAATTTGTTTGGTTTTTCATGAAAAGTTTATACCTGGACAATTGACACAATGGTTTCTGTGGGGAAGTTCCCAGACTGTCCAAATCATCTGGCAGAAGCATTGGGTTGGCTGGAGGTGAGAGGAGCCCTCCCAGTCATATCCTTCCTGTACCACAGGATTATCATTTCCAAAGCACATTGCCCTCAAGATGACTGTGAATGGGAGAGACAGTTTCCCACTTCTTTGCAGTGTGTACCGCACCACCTACGGCTCCTAGAACGCTTCCACCAGCGTTGTCTCCGCTCCATCCTCAACATCCATTGGAGCGCTTACACCCCTAACGTCGAAGTACTCGAGATGGCAGAGGTCGACAGCATCGAGTCCACGCTGCTGAAGATCCAGCTGCGCTGGATGGGTCACGTCTCCAGAATGGAGGACCATCGCCTTCTCAAGATCCTGTTATACGGCGAGGTGCACCAAAGAAAAGGTACAAGGACTGCCTAAAGAAATCTCTTGGTGCCTGCCACATTGACCACCGCCAGTGGGCTGATAACGCCTCAAACCGTGCATCTTGGCGCCTCACAGTTTGGCGGGCAGCAACCTCCTTTGAAGAAGACCGCAGAGCCCACCTCACTGATAAAAGGCAAAGGAGGAAAAACCCAACACCCAACCCCAACCAACCAATTTTCCCTTGCAACCGCTGCAATCGTGTCTGCCTGTCCCGCATCGGACTTGTCAGCCACAAACGAGCCTGCAGCTGACGTGGACTTTTTACCCCCTCCATAAATCTTCGTCCGCGAAGCCAAGCCAAAGAAAGATTTGCCAGAGGTATCTAGAGAGTGATGCAAGCTTCCTTGTCACAGTTCATACCAAGCAGCAGTATTACAGAGAACTCTCTGATTTACAAGCTGTTCCCAGGGACACATGCAGAGAAGGACATCAAATGTTGATGAAAGATCAACAACTCTTTAGAAGGATACTCTTCTCTGTCTGTAACTTATTGGTCTTCCAGCCCAGCGATTTTTTTTTTTATTTTTGATTTTTTTTTATTTTTTTTTATATAACGGATTGCTGTTGACTGGCACATTCCAGACTACAGAGATACACTGAGAAACACACTAAGGCTGGGCGCAGCCAATGTAAAAGCTTTGTGGGCAAGACCTCAATGTGGAGTCCTTCAGCTGCTGAACATTGAGGAGCTGAATCTAGTAGGTAATGCCCTCAACCCATTGAAGACTATATCAGTTTATTGGGGCATTTGATTGGCAATGAAAGAGAAGTGCAAACATTATTATACACAGAACCTGAATCTATTGACTGAATGATACTAAGGATGTAAAGACCCTTTTCACTATGTTTTCCTTTGTGAATAATAATAAAACCACTGGTATCCAGAATTTAAGCACAGCAGCCTCAAGCAAATGGCAAAAAAATATTGAGGAAAATAATTTTTAAAAATTAAAATAAATATGAAATAATAGGTAAATACATAAGTTTAAAATTGTAAAAGTGAATGTTCTCTGAAATAACAAACTTTTGAAGCTTGGAGCAAGTATTCAGCCAACAGACTGCCTTAGTTGTGCTTTGCTCATAGCAACTGTTTAAATAAAGTTGTGTGAAGAGCAATGGCATCATCCAGGATGAAATACTAGTTGATGTCATTCACCATTGAGGTGACTCTCAAAGTGTCTCCTAATCTCTGGTTAGTAAGAGTCACCCCAGTCAGAGGCTTTATCTGTAAACTGTAGGGAGGTGATGTTAATTTTCTATAATGTTATTGTTCATCTTAAGGGGGGCAGGGGGTGATGCAGCGATGTTTAAATGTTTTTAAAGAATGTGATTGAAAATAAAATAAAATGATTTAAGGTTTATGTGTTATTATGTGTGTATAATAAAGAACTACATTCCCAAATAGGCAATGCACATGGTTGGCACAGAAACAATGGTTGATGACGATGGAGTTAGTGTACATTATTGATTCGTGCAGCTCCAAAAATAAAGTTGTTTAAGCATTAAACCCATTCAAGGTTGTTCTTCTTCAAGGAACAAATGTAACATGGTGTCAGAAGTGTGTGCGTAAGAAAATACAACTGTTTCCGTCATGGATAAGTTAAGTCCTTACACACCGATGCAGTCTAACAGACAATTGGAAATGCTTCATCCAGCTATTCAACATTTATTTAGAGGCTGGTGTTGCAGGAGAGACCAATGGAAAATGGAAAGCATCTCTATTTCTACACGTGATGGGTGAAGATGCCTTGGACATCTATAACAGTTTTCAAATTGATGAGACAGCTTTCACGTTGGACACTGATGACAAAATTTGAGGAGTGAAAACGTCATGTTCAAGGGATTCATGTTTTTCTGCTGTGACCAGAAACAAGGTACAAACTACGACCAATACTTAGCCAAGCTTCACACCCTGAGTAAGTCCTGTGAATCTGGAGATTTGAAAAACTAACTCATCAGAGACAGAATGGTTTGCAGAATCCCAGATAATGGGCTTAGAGAAAGACTGTTGCATGAAAGACACTTGAAAAGGCTGTGACTATGTGTAGGATAGAACAGACCACAAGAGCACAAGGTAAGGAGCTGCACAGGATAGTGCATGCAGTGAAAACAGAGATGCAAAGCACCAGGAGTTTCCCAAAGCCACACCAAAGCAAAGAGGTAAGCTCAAACAGCTAATACAGCAGATGGGGATGTAGACATATTCTAAAGATGTGTCCTGCCTATGGAAAGTCCAGCAATAAATGTGGGAAGAAGAATCATTTTGCAAAAGGGTGCATAGCAGGGTCTATCAAGAGAAAGCTGTACAGTGACTGTGAATGAGACAATACTTCCATTTTAGCTCCACACCAGAGCCCAAGTGAATCCGTTATCTTTGGAAAATTACCAAATCTTCACTGTAAAGAGCAAGATATGTCCAGTGAAATAAAAAGTAATGAGCTACACTGGAGAGAACATTTCAGTAAAAAGGTTGTATGGTGATCTTCAAACACAAAAGGCAGCATTTAAAGTCACAGTTAATAATTGTACAAAAGAGAGAACAGTCAATATTAGGTCTGAGTGCATGTGAAGAGCTCAACCTGATGAAAGGAATTTTCATAGTAGCTTCACAGACCGAATATGAGCACACAACACTCATGGAAGAGTACGCAGATGTCTTTGTGGGGCTTGGATGTTTACCTGGTATATACAAGATCCATGCAGATGAGACAATGGCTCCTGTTGCCCATCCATACAGGAAAGTTCAGTTTTAACTTAGAGACAACATAAACAAGAACTAGCAAAATGGAGCATTGCATTTTTGTCTGGACCCAAGAGATCTCAATAAAGCCATCAAGTGAGTGCATTTTAAATTGCTGACATAGGAGGAAATCACGTCCTGGTTTGCAGGTGCAAGCTCGATGTGTAATTGTGGTTTTAGCAGATGAAGTTTAATGAAGCAAGTTCGAGACTATTCACTTTCAATACTCCACAAGGAAGATACTGATTTATTCAGCTACCATATGGGAGTTTGTCTGCACCAGAGGTCTACCATAAAACCATCTCAATGATCTTTGAAAGTATAACCTGGAATTGAGACCATGATGGATGACATCATTGTATGGGGTTCCATCAAGAATGAACATGATACGTGACTATGGCAAGTGGTTGATGTGACATGGAATGTCAATTTGAAATTAAATAAAGAGAAATGTGAGTTTGGCGTAAAGACACTGATCTTCATAGGAGATGTCATATCTGAACAGGGAATGAAGCCTGATCCTAACATCAGACACTGAGAATTTTGTGAGGCCCCAAAACAAAGAGAAGGTGAGACATTTCTTGGGGATGGTGACTTACCTGGCTAAGTTCATCCCTCATTTGTAAACTATGTCAACACCACTTAGGTCACTCCTTGAGCAGAAAAATTAGTGGATCTGGTTGCATGAGCAAGAAGAGTGCTTCTAAGCACAAGGCACTCAAAAAAAGTCCTAATATGATCTGGATAGGCTCACTAGGATCACAGCTGATGCATCCCGACATGGCCTTGGAGCAGTACTACTGCACAGCATGAGGACACATGACAACCTGTGGTCTATGCATCAAGGGCTTTAACAAGTGGAGGTGCCAACTATGCACAGGTAGAGTAAGAGCTTCTTGCCAGCACTTAGGTATTCGAAAAGTTCCATCAATATATTCACAGACAAGCTCTTTAAGTGGAGACAGACCTTAAACTATTGGTCTCAATCATGCCCAAATCACTGAATGACTGTCCTAGGAGAGTTTAGCTCATGTTGATGAGGCTGCAGAAATTTGATGTGAAAAAGATCTATATGCCAGGAAAATAGGTTTAGAGCTGATGCAATGTCTCGAGCAGTTGACAAGAAAGAAAAGAGTGACCAAGAGGTTAATGCGGAGATATAGGCCTATGTGGACATGATTATCATCTCATTTCGAGTATCCCGGAAATGAGGCAATAGAACAGAGCAGATCAGTAAATCAAAAGAAGCCCCTTTCACTCTTGCATCCCATTAAATTGGCCAATCAGTGTCCTGGGATCAAAATGGGGGTTTGGCTTTTCACACTTGACCACTCCTAACTGGGAAAGTGAACTCTTTCACATTTGTAAGGAGCCATCCCTGGGGTCAGGACTGTTCTACCTTCTACCAGTGCTGTCATGAAGCATTGAGTGATGGTGGACTTGCCTTGTATCCTGATCAATGTATTATGAATTTATATTTGAAGCAAATTAATCATGCATAATTATAACATAAATTAAGCTTTCTGTACAGCACAGTATGAGCCCTTCAGCTCCTGTTGTTTTTCTGCCGACCTATATAAACCTTTATAAGGGATTGTGGGAAAGTACGAGCAATAAATTGTAATAGCAGACAGTTTTTAAACAAGATCAGAAAGTTGCTAGCGCTATAGTATTCAATTTATACAGCGTGGAAAGTTTGTAGAGCTATAATGCACAATTTATATAACGTGGAAAAGTTGGTAGCACTATCGCATATAATTTACAAATGCAGTGGGAAAAAGCGATGGTGATTCCTCCCAGAATTCCATGTGATTCCTCCCAGAATTCCATGTGGCAGAGAAAGAGCTTTGTGTTCGGCTGCATACATGGAGCATTCATATAGGCATTTCTCTGCCACACAGCATTCTAGGAAGTCAGATCCACCATTGCTTTTTCCTCCAGTCTTTATAAATTGTGGACTATAGCACTGCCAATTTTCCAGCACTGTTTAAAAATTGTCCACTATTGCTTTTTATTGCTGTTTATT
The DNA here is from genome assembly GCF_036971445.1 of Narcine bancroftii. Classification (NCBI taxonomy): domain Eukaryota; kingdom Metazoa; phylum Chordata; class Chondrichthyes; order Torpediniformes; family Narcinidae; genus Narcine; species Narcine bancroftii. The sequence continues at coordinate 177,207,787 of NC_091474.1, read as the reverse complement.
GCTATTTCTTTCCTCTTTTTCTCTCTCCCCCACTGCAACTTTCCCATGGCAATGTTTATACCTTCATTTTAATCTTCTTCTTGCACTCACACAAAAACTTGGGTCATTGCTATCCCACAATGCAATTACCCATTTTCCACTTGCCTGATCACAATGCCGGCATCTGCAGATGCCAGGGATTGTACTAGGGGTCGAGGCCATCAATCCCCGGCATGTGATGATGTCATCTGACACCCCAGCATTGAGCTGATTTTGCTTTCACCCTTGCCACTTTAAAGGCCAATTGGTGTTTGATTCCTGGGATTACTTGGAAATGTGAAAGGGGTAAGAGACAGATGAAACAATGAAAGAGCTCAAAGATATGATCCAGAAAGGATGGAAAGTTTGTGATTCTAGTGTTGCTATGCAAGGAAATGCTCCGGAAGATACACAAAGGCACTGGCATCACTAGGGGGGAGGGGTGTGGGTGTGCAGACTGCACTTTGTAACAACATCAGATGAGGGTGACAACAAAATGACTGTCTATAAATTTTTTGTGCTGTGTTTCAGAAGAAATGTATTTTTTTAAAATTATAAGACTATCCCTATAATTAGCTATAAAAACAAAAACATCAAGGTTGCATGTATCAATATACCTACCAGGTTAAAACTCTATGCTAATTCACTTTTTGAACTTTCTAATGTGCTTTGGAGAGAGCTGTTATTATTACCCAACTACAATCACGTGGTTTTGTCTGCACGTGCTACAAGCACGCGCTGTTGTTTTTGTTGCTGCTGGTGTTCTTAAGGTTGCTGCTTTTGTCAAATTTTCTGGTGTTTTAGTCACAATGTTGCAGTAATTAGTATTTGTGAACTGTATCAATAACTTTTTTGAGAATGGAGTGGTATGAAATTGTAATTTTAATTTTGCTCGTTGTTCATTTCACTACTATTGCCATGACATTCAGTGATACATGGGGAATCACATTTATACAAAAAAAACATTACTAAGGATCCTATGATTAGCATCACCAGACATGTTTTGAATCTTCAGCTCTTCAGCCCACGCTGAAGAGAAACCTGTTCCAATCTACTGTACTGAGGAAGAAATCATAGTATATAATATACAAAATCAAACTATATATCAGTAATGCAAGATGTCAAAGGGGGATTAAGTTATCTCTGGATGCCTTTGTAGAACTAGAGGATGTCTAATTATGATTCACTCTTTCTTTAGACTTCCTTTACAGTTTTACTCAAGGGATCAACTGCCATACGCGAGAATGCTGGTTGAGCTAAGTGTGTCATCTTTTTTTTTCCCCAGTGAGCTCATTGTAAGCCATAGTAATGCCCATTAATTAGCTATGATAACTTATGGCTCCAAAGATATGTCTCAAGCTAATAACTGCAGTATATTTGTACCTTATTATTTTCTACAAAGGACAAATTTGAAGAAGTGTCTGCAACTATTGCCTGATGTAATATGAATGAAGTAAATTTGAAGTCCGTCTCGAAATGTTCTTGTGATTTCTAGAGGCAAATGGAACCTTTTCCTTGATGTCAGATCCAGATTTTAACAATTAAAGTAGGATACAATTCTACATCAAAACAATTGGAAAGTTTGGGCTCTTTTTCACAATGGGAGATCATGGCTATCCATGCCTATTACAATTATGGCTATTTGAATTTGTCAATTCTAATCTGAGACATGAAATAATGCCAACCAACTATATAAGTGGTAGAGAATGAATAGTGGAAGGGCTAAGCAGCCTTCTGCTATTCCTATATTACCCGGTATCAATTAAAAGTATATCATAAGAACTTTAATAGAACATAGAACATAGAACACCACAGCACAGTACAGTACAGGCCCTTCAGCCCTTGATGTTGTGTTGACCCATATCTTTGGCTTGGCTTCGCAGACGAAGATTTATGGAGGGGGTAAAAGTCCACGTCAGCTGCAGGCTCGTTTGTGGCTGACAAGTCCGATGCGGGACAGGCAGTACTAAACCCACCCTACCCTGTAAAACTCGGTTTTTCTTTCATCGATGTGCCTGTCTAAGAATCGCTTAAATTCCCCTAATGTCTCACCCTCCACCACCATCCTTGAAAAAGCATTCCAGGCACCCATAACTCACTGTGTAAAAAAACATACCCCTGATGTCTCCCTAAACTTCCCTCCCTTCACTTTGTACTCCTGTCCTCTGGTGTTTGTTTTTCCTGCCCTGGGAAATAGGTGCTGGCTGTCCACCCTTTCTATGCCTCTCATAGTCCTCTATCAAGTCTCATCCTTCTATGCTCCTAACAGAAACATCCCAGTTCTACTAACTTTGCCTCATAAGACTTGGTTTCCAATCCAGGAAACATCCTGGATCCTCTCCATAGTTTCCTTCCTATAATGTAGTGACCAGAACTGAAGACAATACTCTACCAGAGATTTGTAGAGTTGCAACATGACCTCTCTATTCCTGAAATCAATCCCCCTATTAATGAAGCCCAGCATCCCATAGGCCATCTTAACTATCCTATCAACCTATGTGGAGACTTTAAGGAATGTATGGATTTGGACCCCAAGTTCCCTCTGTTCATCCACTCTCAAGTAAACAACCGTTAACCCTGTACTCAGCCTTCTGGTTTGTCCTTCCAAAATGCAACACCTCCCACTTATCCAGATATAAATCCATCTGCCACTTTTCTGCCCAAATTTGCATCCTGTCTATATCCCCTTGTAACCTTCAACAATCTCAGCTCCTTCCACAACTCCTCCACAAGGGCACAAGGTTCAATCAAGTTGAAAATGACAAAACTTGACAGGATTCTTCCTCGGGTTGTTGTCTCATTTCAAAAGTTGACATAAATGACAGAAATGCTACTGTGAGCTTCAGTAAAAATTGAGAAAACTATTATTGATGGATTCTGGTGATACAAGTTCGGAAATAATCTTATTTTTAGATGTATTGTGGTGTAAGGAATGGTATTTAGACAAGTAAGATAGAGGGCAGCACAGTTGGTGTAACGGTTGGAGCAATGCCTTCACAGAGCCAGTGATTGAGTCCGGGCCGGGATTCAAGTCCCGTACTGTCTGTCAGGAGTTTGATCGTTCTTCCTGTGTCTGTGTGGGTTTTCTCCAGGGGCTCCGGTTTCCTCCCACCATTCAAAATGTATCAGGGGTGTAGGTTAATGGGGTATAAATTGGGCGGCACAGACTCGTGGGCTGAAATGGCCTGTACTGTGCTGTATGTCTATTTTTTTTAATAATATCAAAAGTGGTAAATGTGCTCCATTATTCAAAATTTAACTAGATGAAAACAGTTTTAAAACAAATAAGTGAATATTTTGGCAAACAAAAAATAAGTGTATTTATAAGACAGGATATGACTAAATGATCAAGATAAACTTTCTTAAAGTGAATATGCCCTCAGAAAAGATGTTCTTCTACTTCTCTACTCAGCCAGTTATTACACATGGCTCAAATTTTAAACATTTATAGGCTACCAAATTTTACCCAGCTTTTAACACAATTGACTGCTGTTTTTCATTTATAGTTGGCTCTGCTTTTAAACAGTTATTTCTTATCACAGATCACCAAATAATATCTTTCAGGTGATTACATCCAAAAGTTGAACTAAAGAGTATTAAGGATGAATATTTTTAATACTTACAAAACAATGAAGAGTGTATCGTGTTCTGTGTTTCTGTGTGAGAACATAAATACATGAGCTGGAACAAAACAAGTAAATATCTGAAGGTATGTTTGATTCTTCATTCAGTTAACAACCTCCATTTTAAGAACTTCCATCAGTAAGGAAATGTATATTTTCTCTTGGGAGTTGTGGAATCTGTTGGAAAAATACATCAAACACATTGTGACTGAAAGGAAATCTTAACCAATCTAAAGGAATTTACTGAAAATAAACATAAACAACAAGCTGTTCTCACCACAAGCTGCAATTGTATTATCAGTAAATGAATTAAAAATTGTCACTTAATTTAAAAAGTATACAAATAATGTTCACTCTTAAGTTGAACATAGATCTTTGGATAATGTCTTAAGATTAATTGCCTGGACATTGCACCTATTTGTGCTTGATTTTGATTTGTAAATCTTGCATAAAAATAATTTAGCACATGTTTTGTGAAGTCTTTACATTCAATCTCTCATGATGTTCAGACTATCAGGAGATTTTATTGGGCACTTCATGGAGTGATTAATCATGTGCTGGTATAATTCTACCACTATTACTTACATCCCTGTTAGCAGGAACATTCACAGCAATCATTACTTCCTTTCAAATAGAATTTGGATCTAAAAAGTTGTTGTGATGCACAAGCTTTGCCTTTCGATCACTTTCAGATAAAAGCACAATTGCTCTGCTAGGACATAATTTTTGAAATCGTTGGCTCTCACCTTCATCCCTGATCGTATCAATTCAGATTGAATCATTTTACCCTCTGCACCTCAGTGCAAGAAGCCCCACACCCATCACTGGCACATCTTGATGTTGATGCTCCAGCATCGGCCCTTGCTCATGACGTGGAGTAGAACTCGCGCTCGTTCCTTGGTGAAAAGAGACCCAGCTGTTTCATGTGTCAGGCTTTATACCCCCAATGGTCAGTGGGGCCAGCCCAGGTGATTCACAGAGTGAGTGGTGATCTGTATAATCTTTTGAAGAGGCCAATTACAAGGTGAGTGCTCAGCATGGGTGGTCTTGAATTTGAAAGGCAGATGTGGTGGCTGCCAATCAGGTTCCCACCAGAGAGGTCACATGACCATCCACACTATATTCCACCCCTTGAAGTTTTATTTTAGTTTAGTTTATTTTATTTGTATAGCACATATAAAACAACTCACATTGACCGAAGTGCTGTACAGATCATAAATTACATCTTAACTTAAGCAGCTATTTAAAGTGCACAAGCACAAGTGCATAAAATAGGTACTCGAGGATCAGAATTGTACACACAACATGGTAACAATCAACAATCACCTTAAAATGCTTGAAAGTGAAAATACAACTTCAACCTGGATTTAAAAGAGTTAAAGGAAGTGGGTGATTTGATGGAGGGAGGAATGTTGTTCCACATTTTGAGGGCTGCAATAACCAAAGTGCGATCTCAATGCTAGTCCAGTCTGAGAGCATGCCTGATGAATTTACAAAATGTATAGTGATTGCCCAGTGGATGATAGCTCCCACCAACCTCCCAGTACTCCAAACAGCCACCAATTCCCCCAGGAGGTAAAAGCTGATCACTCGCTCTTTGAATTTTGCTCACCGACTCTCTTATGTGATCAACCAGGTGCATGATGACATCTGACTGTCAGGAATATAGGTGCAGCACTCTTACCAACCACTGCGTAGGTACCACCCTCGGCCATGAACAGGTAATCCAGAGCCATCCGGTTTTGTAGCGACACCATCTAGACAGCTGTCAGCTCTGCTGCTACCTGAGTCAGAGCATCCTCTGTATGTTGCAGTGCCACTATCTCCAGCACACTGGTCATATGTATGACTTCCCGGAAAAGCCAGGCAGTGCCATACAGGGGGAAAGCGATCATTCAGAACTTCTCCGCCTCTGTGATTGCTCTTTTGTTCTGGTGTACGCGGTAGGGTGGGTGGTACTCGAGATCATTGAGGTAGTGGATGTAAGACATGATCAACCCCGGAAAGCAGCATCTGTACCATCCATCAAGAGTTTCTGGAAGTGAAATTGTAAACTGTGAGGAGCACAGTTGGGTGAGGACCACTACCTTCCAGCCCACACCTCCCATCTCCCCAATACTGGATCACAGAGTGGGTGGATCTGGGAATTCAGCCAGTTCATCTCTTCATGTTTGAATGAAATCGGTGCAAGAGGCAATCTATCCACTGGCTACCCCAAAGGTGAACTTCCCCTTGTGACTGGCCATTGAGCACATTTATCCCCAGGATGCATTCCAGAGACACCGTAACCAGAACAGACAAGGCATGGGGCTGCTGGTTTCTGATGACCTCCTGGAGAGTGACTTCCCTAACTGGCACCGTTGCCCTCCTCAATGTCGACTGACCAGCAACCCCACATGGCGGGGTTGTTGGTGACTTCACAGGGGCAGCAGGCATGACTACATTTGGCTTCCTGACTCTCCTTAGCACATTTGTTGGATAAGGCTGGCATGGACCTCCACATGATCACCAGCATGGTCTGCACGGAACCGGGCATGTAGCAGCGAGGACATGCCCAGAGGGACTCACCATTAGCACAGTCATCACTGTCCATCAAAATTACCCCCTCTCCTGACCCAAAGTTGGTTTCCTCAGCTCCCCATCTTATTATGACTTTGACTGAGTCCAGTTGTCAATAGACCTGGCGGGCAGCGTATAGTTGCTGCAGTTTAATGAGAGGGCACATTGCCTCCATCTCCTTCCAGTCAGACTCAGACAGCAGGGTCTGGGTAGTGTCGACTCCTTCCCCCACTGAGATATAGTGCAGGTAGCATGTTCAATTCATTCCTTACACAGGTGTTTTCTTGTTGATGCCGCCAGTCCAATTTGTGCTGGTTATGCAAGAGGACTGCTCTCAGCCAGAAAGCACTCCTCTGGCTCTTCTTACACACCAGGAACACTAGCTCTCTAAAAAGGGAGACCATGTAGTCTTCTATTTTCTTCTCCCAGGACTTCAACTGCTCAGACTAATCCACTGCTTTCCCATGTTCGGCAAGTAGCCTTAACAGGTTATTAAACCTTGTGCAACTGTTAATCCACCACAGGACCTTATCCTCATTGAGTGGGGATTCCTTTCCACAGTTCAAGAACATTTCCCTTAGGCTTGTGACCAGCTGAGACACCTTGGACCCTGGTCGCAGCTCCAATTGTTCGAAAGGTCAATAAAGCAAGGAGTCTAGCTTTTTTTGCCCACATTCTCTCGCATACACTCACTAAGTACATAATGCAATTGCATCAGACACGATTAAACAAACTGTAACTATAAACCTCCCTAGGTAGAGATATACAGTGGAGGAATGCAACAACAGTACCCACCACCGCTTGACCCATTCCAGGTATGGCACCAAAATTAAATAAGGAAAAAAAGAATAGATGATTAATAAGTGTGCACCACAAAGCCCATGTCTGTTAACCGGTACACACCTTGATGTTGATTCTCCAGCATTGGTTCTGACTTGTGACATGGAGTGGAGCTCAGATTAATTCCTTGGAGAAAAAAGGAGACCCAGATGCTGCACGTTGGCCTTTATACCCCACTACTGGTTAGAGGGGCCAGCCCGGGTGATTAACAGAGCCAATGGCAAGCTTTGCGATATTTTGAAGCGGCCATTTACAAAGCGAGTGCTCGGCATAGGTGATCTTGACCTTGAATGACAGATGTGGTGGTTTCTGGATAGGTTGCTGCCAGAGAGGTCACATGACCCTCCACGCTACATCGTTGGATGGTCTAAGTTATATCAAATTGTAATACTGGAGCTGAGATTGCAATGTTAATGAAAATGATTCATATTTGACTGAATGTGGTAGGTACACTGGTTCTGACATGTCTTCTGTTTTGATTTTGATAACAGTTGGAGAATTTAAATTCGAAGCAAGCATCAATGACAATTGTCATAGTGCCCCATTTGTTTCACTAATGCACCAAGGGAAATAAATGTGCCATCTTTACATCATCTGAACTACATGAGATTCGGTGCTGATTAATGTGCTTGATTCTGAATTGCCTTCTAAGTTGAAGAATCCTGTAGTATAAATGTATTCATCCTGTGAAAGAATACACATATAGCATGATCAAATCATCTTAAGGTGCTTCATTGACGAGACTGAAAATAAATATTCCTCTTTAAATGATAAGCAATTCAGCAGGTATATTTGATCCACGAATTTTGGAGGGTGAAGCCATTCTCTGAGACAAATATGTTTGTTAGTTTGAGGTAAATAAGAAATCTACAGATTCTAATGCAGGACACAAAATGCTGCAAAATCTCAGCACATCCATCGAAAGTAAGAGGCAGTTGACGTTTCAGGCCTGAGCCCTTTTTCAGGAATCCTGAAAGTTAAACAGACACCTAAATAAAAAGTTTAGAGTGTTAGTTTGACATCCTAATTATTTGGAAGAAACATGACAGTAAATTGACCATTGGCTGAAAACCTATATTAAAAAAAATCTGCAAATGCTGGATCTGAAATATAAACGAAAAATGTTCGAGCATGTCGGGTTGTTATCTGCGGAGAGAGAAACAAGTGTAATGTTTCAGGTTGAAATTGACTTCTGATGGATGGTTATCAATCTGAAACATTAACTCTGTTTACCTCTCCACAGATACTGTCTGACCTGTCCCAACATTTCTGTTTTAACCCCAACTTTATTTTGTTGTGCAAAACTTTTTGGGATGCATTTCAATTTGGACTCCATGCTTCTTCACGTGATCTATAAACATTTAAATGAAGTATATTTATACTGATTCACCTTCCAACTTGACCGACAAATGTCCTCCAATTCCATAAAACATTTAGCATCAAGTGAACAACAGATCATCGTGGTTAGCCCACTGCTCTACTGACTGTGTGGCCAGGCACAATTCCAATGCTATCTACAAATTTGTCGATAACACCATAGTTGTTTGGCCGAATCACAAAGGGCAATGAGGAAGCGTAAAGGAGGAAGATAGATCAACTCATTGAGTGGTGCCACACCAACAACTTTGCACTCAATGTTAGCAAATTCAAGGAGATGATTGTGGACTTCAGGAGGAAGTCAGGAGAACATGATGCAGTCCTCATTCAGGGCTTAGTAGTGAAAATGGTCAAATTCTTGGGTGTCAACATCTCTGAAGATCTGTCCTGCAGCCTCTATGTTGATGCAATCATGAAGAAGACTCATTAGTGGCTATAGTTTGACAGGTGTCTGAGGAGATTCAGTAACTCACTGAAGACTCTTGAAAACTTCTGCAGGTGTACCGTGGAGAGCATTCTGGCTGATTTCATCACTGTCTGGTACAGAGGTGCAATGCTTAGGACAAGAAAATGTTCCAGAGGATTGCAACATCACAGGCACCAGACTTCACTAATGGAGAACATCTACAAGAGGTGTTGTCTTAAGAAAGCAGCCTCTATCCTCAATGACCCTCACCACCCAGGACATGCTCTCTTCAATCTGCTACCATCAAGAAAAAAGAGCCTAAAGGTCAGCTTCTTCCCCGCTACCATAAGATTCCTGAGTGATCAATGAACCAAAGACACTGCCTTACTGTGATTTTTCATGCATTATTTTTATTTTTGTTGTAAGGTTGCTTATATATGAATGTTTGTCCTGTAACACTGTTGCAAAAGAATGAATTTCATGACTTGATCATGACAATAAATTTTGATTCTGATTCTGATCGTTAAAATAAAATGAAACATCTGCTCAGGCTATTTCTCATAAAGTGTTTCAGTGGCAGAAACAAAATCTTTTTTTCTTTAGCCATAAGTCCCTCTTACATGATTGATTCTGGCTTCCATTACCACCAGCGGAAAAAAAAGACATATCTTCATTTAGGATTGCGAGCAAAATCAGAAAATTATTAAATACACTCGAAACAATGGAGGCCATGGCACCTGTTAATATTCTGGCAGTTGTGTGATAACACTCTCCAGTACAAGTACAAACATTATATCATCTAGATAATGTGGAAAAACTGCCAGCCAGCCACAAAATGCAAGTAAGTTCCAATTCAACCATAACAACTCAATCTTCCTACAATTTGTTTGTCAGTATTTTTGCATGGCTATCACGTTGCACTTACACAAACAGATTGGCATTGCTGAGCTTGAGGTCTATCAGGACCACCCAGATTCTGACTTTATTGAGGCAGACAAAAGAGCTAAATGTCAAAGATGGCAAACAGCACTTGCCTGAGTTTGGCATTAAAGTATCCATGTCATGTTGAAGTCGATGGGAATGAAGGAGAAAGCACTTCACTGGTTGGAAATTTACTGCATGCAATTGAAAATTGTTCCAGCTATCTGAGCCCAATAAGCTCACAAAAACAATATTTTTCTACAAACGCAGATCACAAGGAAGTTATTCACTGTTACTTGATTTGCTCTTACTCTACAAAGTCTTTCCACTGTCTATAAGGTACAGATCAGGAGTATCATGGAATTTTCACCATTTGCTCAAAAAAAGGGAAGCGACAACAAATTGAGGGAGGAGTGGGCTAGTGTAGACTGGAAACACAGACTCCATGGTGAGACTGTTGAGGAATGGTGGAAGGCATTCAAAGAGATTATTCATAGTGCTCAACAGAAGTATGCCCAGTTAAAAGCAAGGATGGTAAGGGCCATGAGATCCAGCCTTGGATATCCAGGGAAGTAATGAAAGGCATCAATGTAAAAGCTCATACAAAGTCACTAAGAGGAATGGGACATTGAAAAACTGGGAAATCTTTAAAAAGCAAGAAAGAACCACCAAGCAATCAATAAAGAAAAGGAAGATATATTACAAAAGTAAATAAGCATAAAATATAAAAGGAGATAGTAAATGTTTTTTATAATTATATAATGCGGAACAGGGTAATTAAAGTGAATGAAGATGAGAAAGGGTAATTAAAATTGGTGATTCAAGAACGACTGAGGCTTTGAATGACTATTTTATGTTGGTTTTTCTGGTAGAGGACACTTCTAACATGCCAAAGAGAGATGTTGTGGCTGTACTGGAAGGTAAGGACCTTGATACAATCGTGATCACAAAAGAGGTAGGGCTGAACAAACTAGTGGGTCTAAAGGATTGATTCCCAAAGTGGGTGCTGCCGTACTCCTGGGGGCAGTGGAAAGTTCCAAGGGGCGGTGAAGGAAAAGGGGAAGTTCCGAACCTTCAGTCTTGTTATTATTCAGTTTGCTGCAAAGTTTAATGAAGAATGCAGTGCAGTAATTTTTGGGCTGGAAGCAGTGAGCAAAATAAATGGTGACAAGGCATTCTCACCAAAGCTGGTCTCGGTGGCCGCCATGTTGTACTGTTGTCACCAACCTCCTTTTCAGCAACACCACGACTCCCCTTTCAGCGCTGCCCCTAAACCCCTCTCTACACCGCCACTAAACCCCCCTCTCAGCACCGCGACCACTTCCCCTCTCAGTGTCGCCACCACCCCCCCTCTCAGCACCACCACCAACACCCCCCTCTCAGCGCTACCACTACCCCTCTCTCAGGGCCACCATTAAACTCCCCCCCTAAGCACCACAACCACCTCCTCTCTCAGTGTCGCCACCAGCCCCCTCTCAGCACCACCACTAACACCCCACTCTCAGCGCTGCCCCTAAACCCCTCTCAGTACCGCAACTACCACTCTTTCAGCGTTGCCACCATCTCCCTCTCTGCTCCGCCACTAACACTCCCCTCTCAGCACCGCAACCACCCCCTCTCAGTGTCACCACCACCCCCTCTCTCAGCACTGCCACTAACCCCCCCCCCCAGTGTCGCCACCACCCCCCCTCTCAGTGCTGCCACTAACCCCCTCTCAGGGCCACCACTAAACTCCCCCTCTAAGCACTGCAACCACCCCCTCTCAGTGTCACCACCACTCCTCTCTCAGCACCGCAACCACCCCCTCTCAGTGTCACCACCACTCCCCTCTCAGCACCGCAACCACCCCCTCTCAGTGTCACCACCACTCCCCTCTCAGCACCGCAACCACCCCCCTTTCAGTGCCGCCACTAACCCCCGGCTCAGCACCACCACCAACCTTCCCCGCTCAGCGCTGCCACTAACCCACCCACCCACTCAGCCCTGTCACTAACCCCCCCCCCCGGTGCTGCCACGAAACCCTTCCCCCCAATGCCGTTGTATGGGGTGGGGGGAGGTTGTCGCTCGGGATGTGGCCTGAAGGCCAAGGGGGTGGCAACCTGAAAAGGTTTGGGAACCACTGCTCTATATCATAGAGGATTGTTTATCCAATAGAAAACAGAGTGTGTGTATAATGGTTATTTGTCTGATTGGCAATGAGTGGTGAGCAGAGTGCCACAGTAGGACCTGCAGCCCTTCATGATATACAGCACATCAAAGTTTGCTAATGACTCTAAATTTTGTGGAAAAGCAAATTGTGCAGAGCATGTGGAGAGTCTGCAGAGAGGTTAAGTGAGTGGGTAAGGGTCTGGCAGATGGAATTCAGTGTTGGTAGTTGTGATTCATCCACTCTGGAAGGAATAACAATAGATCATCAGGCAAATAATGCAAGATTGCAGCTCTGAACTTAACTGAATTTAAATTCCCCAACTGCCATGTTATGATCTATCAGTACCTGATGGTCAGCTTGGACATGGTGGAGTGAAATGCCCAAATGTGCACTTTGATGCAACCTGGTGAAATATTGCCATGTTAATGCACTTCTTAAATATCCAATACTATTTAATGCTGGGGAAAGAATATTATATAGAATATAAATAATTTTATGATCATTCGCATTGCCAGCAAAAAATTCAACTCCCTGTAAATGATTTTGTAAATGGATTATTTAAATTGCTGGAAAACCATCTGTGTGTGTATCACATTTCCAAATTTACGTATTTGGCCTGTGATATCTCAGCTATGAGCATACAATCAGAAGAATATTTGTTATTACCACCCTGTTATTTCTCCATTTCCTGCCAGAGAAATGTCCAAGCAATAATAAGTATCTCGTCACACTCATGCAATGTAACAACATAATCTCTCATGCGCTGACAGCATGAAAACATGTGTGCTTTGTAGATCACGAGGGATAACTGTGGAGGTGCTGAGGGGATCTGATGCTCGCTATATCCACAGTCAATACTTGGATGTTGACTTTAAGCAAAATATGACATTTTATTATGATACTGTGCTATTTGAATGCTATGTGGCAGTACATGATCAGGAAACATTTTCCTTCAATAAATTTGAATAAATTTTAACCAATTCTAATCATTATCTTAATTGCTCTCTCAATAATAATACTAAATAATACTTTACTAAGAGTCCTGATTTTAATTGCAAAGCATGAACATACCACATGCATTAATTCGTCAAATATAATGGATTTTAATGGCTTTTATGTGTGTAACCACACTTCAGCTAATTTCTGCACATTGCCAGTATTCTGTGTAGCCAGTTATTAAGATATTAGGTATGCTCCCTATCAATGTGCCAAGATGAATAAATGTTCTTATTCTCTTTTGAGATCGTCAGAAAAATACATATTTGTTGATCAGGATAATTTGGCAAAAATAAAGTTATCAGAAAAATATTGAAGTATCCATTCAAAGTTTACTGAAGCAGCTAATAGCGATTCTTCTGGGAGGTTATGGAAAGGCTGCCCAGCTGTAGTTCATTTGTTTTCCAATTGCTAGGAACAGAAAATTTCACAGAAATCCTATGTACAGTCTCTCCATTTCATTCTGCAATAATTCCATAGTAATTTGCCTTGAAGATGGAAGAAAATTCAATAACAGGCAACAGACTATCCTGGATTGTCTACCACTCACACATGCTCAACCACTGCAGAATTGTCAGGGGTGAAATCAACTTGTAATTGTATTCGGCCAAGTCCCCTCCCATTTATTTGTCCACTGAGCTTATCCCCCCACCTTCACTCAACAAAAGGGCCCCAAGGCTTCACTCCTGAAGTGCATTAGCAATCTGTGTTCAATTACATCTGCTGTTTTGCTGCTCATTCCAGTGACCTGCCCATGACTTCCTCAAACATCCCTCACCCAATCTCCACAGGCCATGTTGGATCTGAATTTTTGTAATTATTAGTCCTGAGTAAACTTCTAGCCATGTTTCTTGTTAACATTCCACTCTGGCAAGTTGCAAAGTTACCATGAATGTTGCTGGATTATTGAAAATCAATAAAAACAGAATTTGCCACTGCACCAAATCTAATTGAAAGTGGACTTCAATCCGTCTTACTTATCTTTTGAGTTCAAGTTTATTGTGGTATGCACCATGATATAGTGAAAAGGTTAATTTTGCATCTTGTCCAACAAATCAACCCATATATAAAACACAGTTCAGGGTGCAGAGTTACAGAGAGCAACAAGTTTAGGCAAAGCAAAAACTTCTCAAGATCTTTTGAAATGAGTGATAAATGCTTTTACCCACATCCCAAAGACAAATCATGAAAAATAATGCTACAATAAAATCCCTGGTATCCAGCAGCTACAGGGATAGCAGATGTTGAATATGCAAATTTTCTAGTTGCCTGAGACATTCTCTTACAAAGCCTAACTACCCGGTAAAGCAATAAACAGTTTAAAAGACAAAAAAAAGTGCAAAGTGTGAAGAAATTTGAAAAGAAAATCGGTACTGTAGACCTTAATAATATAAAGTTCACTTCAATCAGGTCATTCTCGTAACATAAGAAATTTAAATTTAAATTCTAAACCCATTTGCTGGCACTGAAACAGTGTTGCGCTTACCGCTCACTAACCATTCGGCTGTCAGATTTTAATCCCCCCTCCACCAAGTTTACGGATAAAGCCTTATTAATAATAGACTAGTAAAGATAAAGACTCTTTATTAGGCAGGGATGGGGAGATACTTTGGAAGAGTTGCCCCAGCAGCGAGCGGCATTGGCCGGTTCTTCTTTTTGGGCGTTGCCATTATATTCAAACACAATTTTATTCAAAAAGCTGCTGTGGGTGGGGCATGACCAGGGCACTCCACTGGCTGAACGTTTGCTCCCATCTTCATCATGTGTTGCTTCAGAGAACATTTACTTTGACAATTGTAATTTTTAAAAAAATTATTCTTGTTAGTTTAATTGTATTTATTTATTTATTTCCTCAATTTCGCCAGTTGCTTGGGGTTGCTGGTTGCATGAATTCCAGATGCTGGGGATTTTCTGTTCCTCATTTTGTATCCATGATGCAATTTTTGAATTTTGAGGGCAATACAAGGCTTTCTCTTCAAGGTAATTTAATTTAATTGTCAGAAGATTAACCACAATGTACCGGGCCATGCTTTAATTTCTCACAACAGCCATTCTCATAGAATGTGAATAACATTCAAGTATATTTTAAAATAAATTTTACTCATAAAAAAATATATGCAAGTTATAGTAAATTGTACAAGGTTTTTTTATGTTAATATTATTGTGAATTCTTTACATTTATAGTGTGTTCAAGTCAATACATCCATGGCATCGTCAGTAAATTCTATGTAGAAAGCATCATTGCCACTCATACGGTCTCTTTGAACAATGCATCCTTCAAGAGTTTGAAGGCCTGCTACACAAGATCTTGGATTGTATTCAGTTGTCCAACATCACTGATATATTTTGCTACCATATCAGTTGAACGGATTGATGATGAGGTTCATAATGATCAGCTCTTGCCATTTCATCATGGTCACTGTGGAATTAAAAATGGTTGTACCTACCAGTATGACAGACTTAATTCATCCCAATTCCTCAACAAAGGACAGCTCTAGGAATTGGCACTTGTTCTGAGAAAGTCATGCATATTGGGATCTGCAAGTGATCTTCCTCAGAAGTAAATACCATGGATGATGATCCCAAGAAAGCCAGAATACCAAAAATAGCTTACCATTTCATTCTATCTTGATAGCTGCATTGCAGAACACACCCTCAATGTAATTTTCTATAAAATAAATCCACCCTCTCTTATCTTGGAGAGAGGCTGGACCTCATGATGACCTTGCACAGTGGTGCTGAACGTAGCTGTCTCATGGTGCCAGCCAGGTTTGACTCTGCACTTGGAAAAATTTTCACGTTCTTCCTCTGACTATATGGGTTTCTTGGGGTGTTTGGGATCCTTCCACATCCAAAGGACATGGTTGTGAAATTTTGTCTCATGTCCCTGTCATTCGCTTTTTCCACTGAGCCACATTGCCAGTTCAGAGAACAGCAGCTCATCGTTTCATCTTTCACGTCTCAACTCCAAAGCGATAAATTGAAATTGTCATTGATTCTAGAACTGCATCTCACATTGCTGTATACAGAATGGTTTTCACTCTCTCCTTTTGCAGTATTCCTTCATTCCTTCCCACTCACACCTCCTTCACCCACAATTGAATTAAATTAAATGGAATTTAATTGTTTATTATCGTGTGAACCAAGATACAATGAAAATCTTTGTTTTGCCTGCTATTCAGGCAACTCAACCTATCCTTGAGTGCAATGGGTTATTGCAAAATTTAAAAAAATGGAGAGTATATTGTCTCAGAGAAAATGTCAGTTAAAATAGTGCAGGAGTAGCATCATTTTACTATTTTGATGTTCATTCAATGGTCTGATAACAGCAGAGAAAATTCTATCCTGATGCTACCACCACTTTCTGTTGGGATCATCACATTTATTTGAATCATTCAATCAGATCTCCACGTAGCACAGATCTTCCTTTTGTTCCCTCCACCCTTCATTGCTATCTTGTCAATATCTGACATGAGGCCTTGACTCTTTCTTTCTCCATAGATGTTGCCCAGTATGCTAAGTATTTATACTGCTTTAAGTTTTTATTTCAGATTTCCAGATAATGTAATATTTTGGTTCTTTTTTACTGATTTAGTGTACACAAGTGGCAGTCTTTTTTGTTTTCTGTGAACCACTGACTGAGGCTGAGGTGATCTTGATTCTGCAGTTGGATTAATGAAGGTTGAACAGCTTTGCCTCCCTTATACTAATAAGATTGTCATATTTGTGTTTAACCTTAAATTATGTTCTGGATCCACTGCAAACCTATAAATTAAGGAGACATGGTAGGAAAAATGATATGATGCTGTGCTGTTTTATGTCTAAAGGAAAGAGTTAAACAATTAGAACTGGGTGGCACTGTTGGTATTGTGGTTAGCGCAACATCTTTACGGCACCAGCAATTGGGACCAGACCTGGGTTCTTATCCCACACTGTCTGTAAGAAGTTAGTGTGCTCTCCCTGTGTGTGCATGGGTTTTCTCAAGAGGCTCTGGTTTCTTCCCACCCTTCCAAAAAAGAACGTACTGGGAGTTAGGCTAATGGCCTGTCAATTGGGCGGCTCGGACTTGTAGAGCTGAATTGGCCTTTTACATTGCTGTATGTCTGAAAGAAAAGGTACAAGGACTGCCTAAAGAAATCTCTTGGTGCCTGCCACATTGACCACCGCCAGTGGGCTGATATCGCCTCAAACCGTGCATCTTGGCGCCTCACAGTTTGGCGGGCAGCAACCTCCTTTGAAGAAGACCGCAGAGCCCACCTCACTGACAAAAGGCAAAGGAGGAAAAACCCAACACCCAACCCCAACCAACCAATTTTCCCCTGCAGCCGCTGCAACCGTGTCTGCCTGTCCCGCATCGGACTTGTCAGCCACAAACGAGCCTGCAGCTGACGTGGACTTTTTACCCCCTCCATAAATCTTCGTCCGCGAAGCCAAGCCAAAGAAGATGTCTGAAAGTGCATACAGACCACTGGATGAGGTTTTCTACCCTTAACAGATTATTTGTATGCTTACCAGTTTGAAAACCATGTGCAGATTATAAATCATGTATTTTCCAGGTCAACCACATCAATCCAACTATGTTCAGTGCAAATAATGGCAAGAATCCAGTAAACACTTGACCACCATTTGATGCAAGAGAGATATTTGGCAGGAATTAATTTTTATTGGTTTTGGCAAGGTTAATATAGGAGTGACATCATCATACCAAGAAACTGGTACAATTGAACTTATGGCATAAATTTACTATTGCAAGTTGTGCTTTAACAAAGGCACATGTCCTTAATATGTCACTACTACAATATGCATATTAAACAAACTCATTTGATTTTCCTATCTCATTTCAATTCTTCAGCAGTTGTGATTGGATAATAAGGCTTGCTCTATATATTAACTTAGAGGAAGTTCAGGGCTGGATAATATCCAAAATATCATTATATGGGTTTTCAGAAGGAATGTTATAAAGTTAGCTAAATTTTAATCCTGGGAATTGAAGTCGGTATTTATGCTTGCTGACAGAGCAGTAGGAGATTGTGTATGGAGAATAGCCTGATGCTCAGATTGGTAGGGCATGACCTGTGGTCTCCCACAAGGATATACTTTGGGACAGAAACTATTTAGAATATTTATAAACAATTTAAGAAATTGAAAGAGACTGCCATATATCCAAATCAGCTGATGCAATGATTTGCAGCCCTGGATGAAGAGTCAATGGAGAAGGGAATATTAGTGGAAAGAGTGAATGCACAAACTGCACCAAATAATTCTCAGTATAGGTGAATGTGAGGCCATCACTTGTGGAGCAAAATAGAGATTAAAGTAGTTTCTAAATAAATGAAAAGATAGTGAATATCCACTGAAGATCTGATTTGGTACATTACAGACTGCCAAACTCATGAACGAGTTCTAGTTCAGAAAATCGTCAACTCTGGTCTTTTATCTCAGATTTTTAACTTTTTTTTTTCTTTTCTTATCTTCTAGGTTTTCTGATTCTGTATATTTTCTGCCATTTACCACACCTCCAGGTAGATTTTCTTTTTGTGTGTGTTCTAAAACCAAGGGGCATAGGTTTAGGGTTAGTGGCAGGAAGCTTGAGAGGATCCAAGAAATATTTTTTCCTCACTCATAGGATGGATTAAATCTGGAATATCTTGCTTCAGTGGGAGGAGGAGGCAGGCATGGCGCAACATGGTTGGGGCAACATGGTTAACACCACCCTATTACAGTGCCAGCAACCTAGGTTCAACTTCACTACTGTAATTAACTTGTACGTTCATCTCATGGTCACATGGCTTTCCTCCAGGTGCTCCATTTTTCTTCCATGTTTCAAAGATGCATGAGGTTTGTAGGATTGATCACATGGGTTTATTTGGATGGTGTAGACTCGTGGACCCGAATAACCTGTTACCATTGCAGTATATCAAAAATAAATTAAGAAACGTCAAGGTGAGCATTGGAAACATCAGGTCATAACAGGTTGCAAACCTTGTGTTCATAAATAGCTAGGTGTTTGGTGTAAGAATGGATATAGTGGGTCAAAAGATTGTTTTCTGTGTTATGCGACTTGATGACTCTATTGACTACCCTTGCTGACTTCTCAGATTCATTTAGGTAGGACTTACGCGGTGAATCGTATGGCCATGGAGAGTGTTGTCAAACAGAGACCCCTAGGAAAGCAGGTGAATAATTCCTTGGAAGTGGCAACTCAGGTTGACGGGGGTGAAGAAGGTGTTTGACATGTTTTGCTTTCATTGGGTGGCATGTTGAGTAGAAAGGTTAGGACTTCATGATTCAACGGTACAAGGCAGTGGTGAAACCTCACATTGGATACTATACAGAGTTCTAGTCACCCATTTATAGGAAAGTTGGAAGGGGTGCAGAGCAGATTAACCAGGGTTGTGCTGGGACTTGTATGGCTTGAGCTATAGAGAGAATTGGATAAGGTGGGCTTTTATTCCCAAGAGAATTGAAGGTTGAGGGGTACCCTTATAGTGGTTAATAAAATTATGAGGAGCATGGGTGAAATAAATGCTTATAGTCTTTTTCCCATGGTGGACTCTTCTAGGATTAGAGGGCATAGGTTAAAGATAAGAGGGGAGAGAATTAAGAGGGAAATGAGGAGTATTATTTTCACCCAGAGGGTGGTCCATATCTGGATTGAGCTGCCAGAGGAAAATATACACACTGGCATAATTTTGATGTTCAAAATATGAGAGATTTGGGGGAATTGAGAGATCTCAGAGAACTGAGAGATCATGTGGAACTGGGTGATGTTGGGGTCCATGTACACAGGACACCCAATGCTGCTGCTCAGGTTGATACTGTTGTTAAGAAAGTGTATGGTATGTTGGATTTCATTAACTGTGGGATCAAGTTCAAGAGCTGCTGCAGTTACAAGACCCCACTTGGAAAATTGTGTACAGTTCTGGTCACCTCTCTACAGAAAAGATGCTGATGCTATAGAGAGGGTGCAGAAGAGATTTACAAGGATGCTACCTTGTGTGGATAGCATTCCTTCTGAAGATAAATTAAGTGAACTGAAGCAATAGAGGATGAAGTTGTCTTGATATAGATCTATAAGTGAATAAGAAGCATTGATCATGTGGATAGCCAAAGGCTTTTTCTCAGGGCTAAAATGGCTAACATGAGGGGGCATTGATTATGGGGCTTGTGAGCAAGTACAAGGGAGATGAAGGTATTTTACACAGTGAGCGGTGGGTGGATGAAATGTACTTCCAGCAAAGGTGATGGAGATTGATACAATAGGATCGTTTAACAGACTATTTGAAAGGTATATGGAACTGAGAAAAATGGAGGGATATGCAGGAGGGAAATTCTCAGCTATTGTTGGAGATGATTATGAGGTTGGAAAAACACTGTGGAACAAAGATGTAGATTTAAATTCTATGTTCTAAAAGACATGTAGACAGATTCAGGGATAGGAAGGTCTTAGAAGGAAATGAACGATATTCAAACATATAAGACTAGCCCAGAATGGGTAGGTTGGACCAAAGGGCTGAGCATTGCTCTATGAGTTTATGACTCTGTCATTCACCACCATGAAGTGTCACTCAGTATTTCCTCCATCTCTGAACTTTTGTTTTATTCTCTCAGCCCTTCCCTTCTCCATGATTTGAAACTTACTTTATTTCCAGCTTTTTCTAGTTCTGATAATGAGGTCATTGATATGAAATGTTACATTTTGTTTCTCTCTCCACACATGCTGAAGAACCTGCTGAGTACCTCAACATTTATTGTTCTGTTTTTATTTTGAATTTCTGGCCTTTTCATATTTTTCTTTATTTTGCCATTAGACCAGGGTTTCAAGTACATAGATTATTAAAATACCATGAATAGCTTCAGAAAATAATAAAAATATAATGTAACACTTTGCTTTCATGTAATACTTTAGAGGATAACACATAGCAGAAATGCCATCAGTAATGCTGAGCATAGCTTATGAAGGACGATTCAGAGGGATTTATCAGAACCTTTATTTCATTTGTTTAGAGATGTGGAAGTGATTGATAATGCAAACATTTATTTGTATCGTCTTGAACTGAAACTGAGAAGGATGTTAATGATCAACAACTTTGGTTGGTCAATATTTGCTTGGGGGTTCATCCAGTCAACATGAAGCAAAGATGGATGAAATTCCATTCCTGAGGCCATTGGCCACAGTTTAACAGTTCTATAATTTACTGCCTATAGTTTCTTATTTTTGTTATGGGAATCATAAATAAAATAGGTCTCTGCCAACTGGATGTTAGTCGAGGAACTTAGTCACAAAAATGCTATTTATATGACCTAGACATTCAAGGGTTAAATTATGTGGAGCAATTACAGAAATTAGGTAATTTTTCTGAAATTTTGACAGCTAAAGGGAATTATATAAACTTTTTTTTACACAAGGGTAACTAATCAGATGAATGAAGAAAAATTGCGTTCACTGATTAGAGAAACTTGGACCATAGTCTAAAAGTTAACACCAGATATTTGAGGAATGAGATTATGAAACACTTCTACAATAAATAGTTGACATTTGGAATTCTTCCACAACCAGCAATTGATGAGATGTTAAAATGTTAATTTTTAATCTGAAAATGATGGATTTTGTTAACTAAAGTGGTCAGAGAATATGGAAAAAAAGCAACAAACTCTGGTAAATGTATTTGGATCACAGATTAACCATGGCGTTGAAAGGTCTCAGTGAGCTTTCCAAATAAAACAATCTACCATCTGCCGCTGACTGATATTGAAAGCTAGATCCCTCATCTCTGAATTGCTCCACTTATCTCGGAGTTGCTCCGCTTCTGTGTGGAGCTTAGAGAAATTTCAGTTGGAGAAAAGTCAGTTAAGACACCTTGATTAATCAAGGGGTTTGTTTCAAATCTGGCCAAATTCAATTAAATAAAACTCATTAGTTCAATTGTGAGTGTCCTTTGATGTGTGTCAGGAGTGAAGGGTAGAATGTTAAGAAGTTACTGAAACATCAAAGGCTTCCAATGCCCCCTTTTGTAGGTGGGCTAAATCTACCCATTCCTTCCCACCAATCACCTCCTGGGCACACTTGCTCCCATACATCCTCCCTCATCACCATTCAAGTACCACTTCACTTGTTTATCCATGGGAGTCATCCACTGTATCCGTGCTCATGTTGTGGCCTTCTAATCGGAGAGACTAGATGCAGACTGGGAGATCGCTTGTCTGAGCACCATCGCTCTGTCTGCATCAATGACAGGGATCTCCCAGTGGCCAACCATTTCAATTTTGTGTTCCATTCCCACACTGACATGGCTGTCCATGGCTTAATGCATTACAAAACTAAGGCAACTCATAAATTGGAAGACCAACACCTAATTTTCCATTTGGGCACTCTCCAACCAAATTACATTAACATCGACTTCTCTTGATTTCTACTAGCCTACTCCTCATTCTCCCTCTCTTTGTCAGCCATCTGTCTTCTTTCCTCCAGCTCTCTACCCCCTTCCCTCTCCATTTATAAAGCCATCCTCCTCCCCCTCTTGGCTGGTGCACTCTCTGTCCCTTATCAACCTGCCTGTGGAACTGTGTTCCTTTCTCTGCCCCCTCCCACCAAACTTTTGTTCGTGCCTGCCTACATTTTGCTCATAATGTGATGAAGGGCTCAAACCCAAAATTTTGATTAAGTATCTTTATCTTTGCTTTATAATGTACAATGTTTGACCTGTTGAGTTTCTCCAGAATTGTTTTTACTTCAGTCATAGTTTATATAGACATTTGTGTTTTACTCCTGTAATCATTAGTTGTTTACCACGGTAATTTTATCTATAGATAAATTCGTGGAGAAGCTTGTGTGGTCCTGAGATCCTGAGAGTGATGCCGTCTGGAACTATGTTCGGGTAGGGCCACCCATGATGCGAGGTCCCTGTCAAAGAACAATCCAACCAAGTCCTCAACGGTGGAACAGGCGGACAAAATTACCCTGAACTCAAAAGCTGTGAAGGCGGATGAAGGCTGCTACAAATCCATCAGCTCCAATCTTCGTAATTTCCACACCATTAGAATTAGTTGGTTGATTTCTGAAGTATCGTGTGCTTCTTGGAATGCAACTTCAAGTACAAGTTAAACAAATACACGCACAGGCTTCTTCACTCTGTGGATTAATGGAATGAAGGCCATCAGCCTCAACCTTGAGGGATAGCCACAATGATGATTTTTATCCAGGTAGAAAATTTGTTGACCACTGGAAAAAAAAAGCCTGCATTTAATGGTATAGAATCATAAAAGAACATCTAAATGCTTGTTTATTTATCATCTCCATAGATATTGAAAACATCTTTGATATGAATGTTGTCAATAAATATTTAATCTAATGGGCTATTAGAAATATAACTAAACGTTACTAGCTGGGATAATTACACCCGAGTAAAGTGGAAATGTCAATGGAAAGAGTTAGATTCAGAAAGAGGACATCAGCTTTGTTCCACATGAACTGCTCCATCACTGAAACAAGGAAGATGATTGCAGTTAATACAGAAAAAGTGCTGGAGAAACTCATCGGATCCCACAACATCCATAGCACCCAAGAGCTATACATCCTTAATTGTAGCTTAAGCTACAATTACCTCGATTACACTGCTTACCCTGTCTCCTATAAGGATTCTATTTCTTTCTCGTTAAACCTCCAGCTCCATTGCATCTGCTTCTAGGACAAAATCTGCCATGCAAGATCATCTGAGATGTTCTCCATCTTTAAAAAAATGTGACTTCCTCTCTATTACCTTCAACTCAGCCCCTATCCACATATCCTCCATTTCCCACACATCTGCCCTGGCTCCCAATGCCCCCAAACACAAAAAGAACAGGATTCCCCTCATCTTTAATACCACCCTATCAGCATCCACATTGAACACATCGCCCTTCACAATTTCCACCACATAAAATATGATTCCACCACCAAACTCTCTCTTTCCTTCCCTGTCCACCTTCTGCAGGGGCTGCTCCCTCCGTGACAACATAATCCACTCATTCCTTCCCACCAATTGTCCCTTTAGTACTTACCTCTGTGACTGCAATAAATGCCACACTTGTGCCCATACCTCCTCCCTCACCACCATTCAGAGCCCCAAACAGTTCTTCCAAGTGAAGTAATACTTCACTTGTGAATCTGCAGGGATTATCTACTGCATCCAGTGTTTCTGCTGTGGCCTCCTCTTCATCAAAAGATACTGGAGATTGTTTCAATGAGCCCCTTCACTCAGACCTCTGTAACATCAGGAAACATCCAGTGGCAACTCATTTCAATTTCCTGCCCCCATTCCCATGCCAAAATGTCTGTCCATAGCTCTAAAGGAGAGCACCCACAAAATGGAGAAACAATACCTCACATTTCATCTGGGCACTCTCCAACCAGATGGCATTAACATCAATTTCCAGTTTCTGTTAGCACCCACCCTTTCTCCCTTTCTCTCTCCCTAGTTTCCTTTCATTTAACTCCCACCACCCCTCTCTCCCACACTTTTCCTATCACTCTGCTGTCTCTAGAACTTCATAGAACTAGCCCCATTCCTCGATTACTTCTCAGCTCTTCTCTCCTGCCCATATCCACCAATGGCTTCTTGCCTGTTGGCCTATGCTCCTCCCCTTGCCCTTCCTTCCCTCCTACCCATCTCTTCTTATTCAGGTGCTTTTTCCCCGTGATGAAGGGCTCAGGCCCATCCCATTCCCTTGTTGACATATCTATCCATGGTCTCATGCACTGCCAGACTGAGACCACCAGCAAATTGCAGGAACAACACCGCATCTTATTGTGCACCCTCCAACCAGATGGCATTTAATAGCGACTACTCTGGCTTTCATTAAATCTACCCCCTTCACCTTCCCCCAACTTTGTCTCTCCCTTCCCTCTCTTCTATTGCACAAACATGATAAATTCTTAACTCATCCCTTATCATATCCAATTAATAACTTTTGTTGGTCTGGATTCTTCCCCCAGCCAGCAGTGTCTGAATTCTGAGATTTTGGAGATATCCTGTTTCTGGCTCATTCTGTGTATTCCTTGAAGAAGAACTGAGGCCTCAAACTTCACCAATATATCTGCATTTTTATGGTTGTTGAAAAGACTAGCTGAGTTGCTCCGGGATTTCAGTGTGTTCTCACTACAATCTCAGCATCTCCAGACTTTCGTGTTTCACTCAGAATCTTTAGTTATACATCTTTGCCTCCTATGGACACTGCAGGACCTGTTGAGTTTCTCCAGAATTTTTGTGTATTAACTGCTCCATTATCCAGGTTATACTAAAAAAAACCCAAGAGAATACAAAATGGGTTCCTCTGCTGGCTCACAGGCAAACAAGATAATATCAAGGTTCAAGTTTCAAGCTTCAGGGTTCCTTTATTGTCACATAATAATACAAAAAAATGTAATGTACATGATATAACTCAATGTTTCTCTTCTGCAAGGAGTCGCATTGAATGGCACCCCAAACAATAAGAGAAAGAGATGCAAAAGAGAGTCCCTTCAAAGGAAATGTTTGCCCATGGATTTTCCTCCAGCACATCCACAGTCTCTGTTCAAATAATTGGCAAACTGAGCTCCAGATTCAAGCCTTCATAAAGGTCAGGAATTCTTCATTACCCCAAACCCTTCAGGAGCCCTTTTTTGCCCTCAGCAGCCTCTTGAGTACCTGGTTCCCATAAGCTAGTTCCAGCAGCCCGTGGCATATATGGGTTCTTTGACTGCTGCAGCCTCGTGCGACTAAAGATGCTACTTCTGAGGACAGGCACAGCACCCACGCGCCCGATGCCCCGCAAAGGACTCCGTGTACTCAAGATGCGGTAAGTGAGGACACTGGGTGAAGGTCTACCAGGCTAAAAGGAACCCCAAGAGGGAAACCGTGTGTGCAACACCCGAATTATCGTTCGTCCCATGTCTGAGTCCCGAAATAGCAGACTCAGCCTCGTTTAATCAGAGACCTGGCACCCGCCATATCAGAGGATCCGATGCCTCAAGCAAGCCAAGACCAAGCGAGTACCCCACTCAGGGTCCCAGAAGCTCGGGAAGTGGTCCAATTCAATCCATGATCTGAACCGGAGACCTCAAGACCCACTGATCCTGTACCACAGGGGGTCCAGGAAGTTCAGGAAGCCCTAAGACCTCCGTTACTGCAGCACTCGACCAGAATTATCAGACTCCCTGACAGGGTTAACTTGTAAATATTTGTAAACTATTAGTTATTTTTTGAATGAATGTTCTCTGTTTTTCACCCACAGGCTCAATTCTGAAGGAAGGGGTGAATGTAGTGAACTGGAATTCACTGTCCATGTTGTTCAGATGACTGGCTCCTCCCCTTGGCTCGACCCTCTCCTACCCCAATATAAACCCTGGGTTCCCTGCCTTCTCTCAGATTCACCTGAGGCCTATTGTGTTAGCATGTTTGTACTCCTTACTTGTTTCAGAGTGCAATCAGTCACGTTTTATGTAGTACCTGTGCTGGGCAGCAAAGCATGAAAGGTTAAAGACTCTGGGGGAGCAGTGGACTGGTGCAGGGCAGCAGGAATGGGGAAAATACTTCGCATTGAGAAGGGAAGCATTGCAATTGACCATACAGGGAGGGTGACTGCAGCAGCAGACCAGCAAGAGCCTCAGTGGCTGAAGGATCCAGATAGATTGTGGACTGTTGGCCACTCGTGGTCAAAGGAATCACACAAGCTGTGGGCTGTTGGCAACTTGCAGTCAAATGACCCACATATGCTACGAGCGCTGGAACTGGCTTATGGGAACCAGATCCTCAAGAGGCTGCTGAGGGCAAAAAAGGTCTCCTGAAAGGTTCATGATCTTTTTGAAGGCTTGGATCTGGAACTCAGGTTGCCACGGGGGTCACCAATGCCCCAATGACCTGGTCTTCTGAAAAGGTGCTGTTCCACGAGAGTGTCCAGGATTTATTCCTCCTCTCTCACCTGGGCCGTGACCACTTCATAGTGGCATTTTCTTGTCATGTCCCACAGTTCAAGAACATAATCACCCAGTGACTCACCCGAACACTGCCAATGTTGAGAGAATCAGTGCCTCGCCAGCACGTAGTTCTAGAGCCTCATGTAGAGGGCCTTCAAATCTTCCACATCCGACTCATACGTAGCACAGTCTCTGATTACCACAAAGCCCTTTGGGGCAGACTCGAGAGAGAAGTGCAGATCTCTGCAGACTCTCAGAGTTGGCCGTCAGGTAGGACTGGAAGCACTCCAACCTGTAGGCGAATTCCTCTGGGGCCTCAGGGGACAGAAGGTTGACCTGGAGCATGGCTGTCTTCAACAGGGCTTCCATCCCATTTTAAAATTAAGCTATTAAAATAGTAATGCAACTGATTGCACTCAGAGACAAGTGAGGAGTACAAAGCCACTTTAATCAAAGGCCGTTAGACATGACAATCCTCAGATGAATCTGAGGTAAGACAGGAAAACCAGGGTTTATATTGGGGTAGGTGAGGGTGGAGCCAAAGGAAAAGCCAGCCATCTGAACAACACACAGTGAATTCCAGTTCACTGCACTGCCATCTTGGGCACAGCCTCTGGGTCTCAGGCTGTACTGAGTCATCATCATCCAGACTGTGGATCAGCGCTGCTTCTCCACTCTCCACATCGTCGGGTCCGCACCAGCAGCAGCCCCGCCATTTGTTAGCAAACAAGACTACCCTTCCCTCCCACCAAAGGTGGGGGCAGGGGTTAGATCAAGTGAGAATATCAATGTAAAACATTAGTTTGAAGTTACAAGTTCAGTCACACTTCTGATGAGAATGTGAGGTTTCACTTTGACTTTTTAAAAATTCTTAGCAGATCAGGCAGCATCTGCGGAAAGAGAGAAAGAGTTAATTTTTTTCTGTTCTGATGATGGCTCTTCGACATGAAGCATTAAACCCTAATCATGAATGTTCACTATGTTTCTTTCCTGCGGCCTGACCTGCTGAATTATTTCATTGTTTTCTGTTGTTTCTTTCCGATGTCCAGCCAATGCAGTGTTTTTTTTTAATGTTCCTATTGACGAGGATTTCCACAGGAAATCCAATGGATAGAGAGGGCAGAAGGATTTCCTCTAGACCCAACTATCTATCCTCCACAATTACCCTGGCCATATAATCTATCCCACCACCCTATCATACAACAATTTCATAAGATGCCAACAAGCCCAACAAAAAGTTGTAGATGCTGACATCTTGAGCAAACAAAATAATTGCTTGAGGAATTCAGCAGTCCAGCCACCATCCACGGTCAGTCAATGTTTTGGGCCAAGACTAAGAGAAAAAGGTGAAATTAGATATATACAAAAAGCAGAAAAGAAGCTGGGGAAAGGGGCCAGAAGTGATATGGTAAAGGACAGAATATGTGAGAGGTGAAGAGACCGGTAGAGTAGACACTACCAGGAAAGGGGGGGGGGGGGGGGGTGGGGCTTACATAAATTGGAAAAAAATCTTTGTTCATGACATAAAGTTTAAGACTGTCCATAAGGAATATGACGCGTTGTTCCTCAAGTTCATGCTTGGCCTCTCACTGACAATGGATGAGACTGAGGAGAGATATATCTGTGTAGGGATTGTTTGGGGACTTAAGACCATAAGACATAGGAGCAGAAATATGCTATTTCTGCCCCGCTGATCTAATTTCTCACTCAGCCCTACTGGCCTGACTTCTCCCTATAACCTTCGATGCCCTGGCTAATCAAGAACCTATCAATGTCTTGGTCTCCACAATTGCCTCTGTACCCCACTCTGCAACTGGATCCTTGATTTTCTCATCAGAAGACCACAGTCAGTACAAATTGGAAACAATGTCTCCACCTCACTGATCATCAACACAGGCACACCCCAAGGATACATGTTTAGCCCACTGCTCTACTACTTGTTATACACTCATGACTGTGGCCAGGCACAATTCCAATGCCATCTACAAATTTGCTGATGACACCACAGTTGTCAGTAGAATCACAAACAGCGATGAGGAAGTGTACAGGAGGGAAAGAGATCAGAATAGTGTAATAACAAGAACCTTGCACTCCACATCATCAAAACCAAAGAGATAATTCTGGACTTCAGGAGTAAGTCAGAGGAACATGACCCAGTCCTCAGTTAAGTCTCTATAGTGGAGAGGGTCAAAAACTTGTTCTTGGGTGTCAACATCTCCAAGGATTTGTCCTGGAGTCTCCACATTGATGCAAGTACAAAGAAGGCTCGCCAACGTCTACTTTTGTGAGGTATCTGAGGAGATTCAGTATGTCACCAAAGACTCTCATAAACATTTACAGGTGTACCATGGAAAACATTCTGGCTGGTTGTATTACTGCCTGGTATGGAGGTGCCAACTCTCAGGAAAAGAATAAACTCCAGAGGGATTGCTAGGGAGTAATCAGCATGGTTTTGTCAGGGGTAGATCGTGATTGACAAACCTGATTGAGTTTTTCGAGGGGGTTACAAAAAAGGTTGATGAGGGGAAAGCTGTGGATGTTGTCTATTTAGACTTTAGTAAAGCTTTTGACAAAGTTCCCCACAGGAGGTTAGGAAAAAAGGTGGAGGCATTAGGTATAAATGAGGAGGTAGTGAAATGGATTCAGCAATGGTTGGATGGGAGGTGTCAGAGAGTAGTGGTAGAAAATTGTTTGTCCAGTTGGAGGCCGGTGACTAGTGGAGTTCCTCAGGGATCGGTCGTCGGTCCACTACTGTTTGTTATATATATTAACGATTTGGAAGCAGGGGTGGAGAATTGGATAAGCAAGTTTGCGGATGATACAAAGACTAGTGGTGTTGTGGACAGTAAGGAAGATTACCGTAGATTAAAAGGTGATTTAGGAAGGCTGGAGGTGTGGGCTGAGAAATGGCTGATGGAATTTAATACAGATAAGTGTGAAGTGTTATATTTTGGAAAGGCAAATCTAAATAGGTCATATACATTGAATGGTAGACAATTGAGGAGTGCAGAGCAACAAAGGGATTTAGGAGTTATGGTAAATAGTACCCTCAAGGCTGATACTCAGGTAGATGGTGTGGTGAAGAAGGCATTTGGAATGTTGGCCTTCATAAATCGGAGTATTGAATTCAAGAGTAGGGAGGTTATGATGAAATTGTACAAGGCATTGGTGAGGCCAAATTTGGAGTACTGTGTACAGTTTTGGTCACCAAATTATAGGAAATATATAAACAAAATAGAGAGAGTGCAGAGAAGGTTCATGAGAATGTTGACAGGATTTCAAGGTTTGAGTTATAGGGAAAGATTGTGCAAACTGGGGCTTTTTTCTCTGGAGCGTAGAAGATTGAGAGGGGACTTGGTAGAGGTGTTTAAGATTTTAAAAGGGACAGACAGAGTAAACGGTGATAGGCTTTTTCAATTAAGAGTGGGGGAGATTCAAACTAGAGGGCATGGTTTAAGATTGAAGGGGGAAAATTATAAGGGGAACATGAGGGGAAATTTCTTTACGCAAAGGGTGGTAGGGATGTGGAATGAGCTTCCGTCAGACGTGGTCGAGGTGGGATCATTGGTTACATTTAAGGAAAGACTGGGTAGTTACATGGATGGGAGAGGACTGGAGGGGTATGGACCGGGTGCTGGTCAGTGGGACTAGGAGGGTGGGGATTTGTTATGGCATGGACTAGTAGGGCCAAACTGGCCTGTTCTGTGCTGTAAGTGGTTATATGATTATATGGGTTGTTAACTCGGCCTGTGACATCACAGGCACCAGACTTCACTCCATCAAAGACATCCACATGAGGTGTTGTCTTAGAAAAGCAGCCTCTTTGCTAAAAGGCTCCCGCCCTCTTCACTCTGCGACCATTGGGAAAAAGGTACAGGAGCTTAAAGATGAGGACTCAATGGCACAAGGTCAGCTTCTTTACCACTGCCATCAGATTCCTGAATGATCAATGAACCAAAGACATTGCCTTACTTTTCATGCACCAGTATTTTTTTTGTCATAGTAACATCGTAAGGTGGTTATAATATGAATGTTTGCCCTATGATGCTGCCACGAAATACCAAATTCCATGATTTGTTTGTGGCAATAAATTCTGATTCTGATTCTGAAATCCTGGAATCATCCTCATGAACCTCCTTTGAACTCTCTTGAACATCAGCATGTCCTTTCTTAAATGAGGAGCCCAGAACTGCTCACAATATTCCAAATGAGGTCTCACCAGGCCTCAATATTACATCTATACTTTTATATTCTATACCTTTGAAATTAAGGCCAACATTGCATTTGATTTCTTTACCCACATCTCAACCTGCAAGTTACCCTGCATGAGGACTTCCAGGTCCCTTTGTATTTGGATATTTTCAATTTTCTTCCATTTAAAAATAATTTGCTTGTTTTTTGTTTCTACCAAAGTGCATGACCATACACTTCCTTACATTATATTTTATTTGCCACTTTTCTGTCCATTTTTCCTGATCTGTCTAAGTCCTTCTGCTGTCTCAGTGTTTCCTCTACACTACCTGCTCCTCCACCTACCTTCATATTATCTACAAATTTGGCCACAAAGTCATTAATTCCATAATCCAAATCATTAATGTACAGCCCCAACACTGACCATTGTGAGCAGTTGGTATTCCAACTGTCTGCTTCAGGTTTAACAAAGTAATAACTTGCATTTTCAACTGTTTAAAGAAATAGGAAAGATAAGGGAAAGCAGAGTGTTAAAACCAATGATGGAGTGAAACACAGCCATGATGAAAATGTTATAAACGACCATATACTTTCTTCCAATGTTGGATTTGAAGATGGACATGAAGTGGTGATACACCACTAGCCTACTGCAGGGGGCGATCTCTGTACCTGCAGGAAGATCACCGGAGGACAGACCACACCTGGTCAGCTGTCAATCAGCCGACCTGAATAAACCTAACTCCACCCGGCCAGCTGTCAATCAACTACCCAGGATATAATCCCGAGCTGGCGCCTCCTGAGCAGTCACTCCGGAGTTACCTACAGCTACCACTCTAGCAGAGACTTTTAACTGAATATATTCCTCCCACTTGGGAGTCTTTCTCGAGTTTAGCGTCTGCTTGCTGCTGCAGCAGTGCATCACAGGTAGGAATTCACAGGGCAGAAATTGGCCCTTTGCCCCACCACATGCATGGTGATCTTTATATGCATAGATACTAATCCCATTTATGTGCATTATGAACATATCTTTCAATACCTTCTCTACTTAAGTGTCTGTCCAAATACCTATTAGGGAAAAGTTCCACTGGAAAGGGTTGAATCCTTAAATCTGCTTCTCAAAACATTGCTCAACAAACTCATTGTGGTAGCCCATGTGTCATCAGGTGCATAACTAGTAAATGGATTCGATGATAGCAGGTGAGTGAGTACTACACTTTCAGAGCTGTGTAGCTTTACCATAATAAACAGGCTGAGATCATCAACTGAAGGCTTTGTCATAAATACTGAGTTGAAAGAAATAAGACCAGATTTTTAGGACTGAAACCAATGAGAGCCAACCACATGAACGGAATCAGATTCGTGACTAGACCAGACCAAATCAGATCCACAGTTTTCTTCATTGAAAATTGGCAAATCAGTGGTAGTTTTAAATGTCAATTCATTCCTTACATTTTCTAGTGTGAAATCAAAACATGTCAGTTTTGTTTAAATACATTTTCACATCTCAATGCGTTGTGAATTCCTGACACATGGGTTATTTACCTCATACCATTGACATTACGTTATTGGATCCTCTACTGCATTAGATTAGATCTTGTTTAAAAAAAACAGCTGATCAAATTTGAACATAAAAGTAATTATGGACATAATGAAGGCAAATAGGATTCTTGTGGATGGGAAAAAATGTTGGCGCGAACATGTGGGGTCCAAAGACCTATTTCTGTGCTGTAGGACTTGGTGACTCAAGTCTGTCACTTAATGGCAATTGATCCAGTTCACAATGTCATTAGCCCTGTTTACACAGGCCCATCATTGCAGGAATATTGTGTCTTTATTGTGCCATGCTTTCCATGCAAAAGGTCTGAACATGGAATGTGGAAGGCCATTTCAGTCCTGCTTTAAAGCCAGCAGCAGAGGGAGTCACAGTGTCAAATCGACATCTGTGTGAAAAGGGCGATCCGGCAGGATGGGAAAGGATAGCCCCTTTTACACAGGGATTCCACAATATTACCATAAAGAAGACCTGTCATTAAGCTGGCTTTGCTTGTTTACACTGAACCAAACAACACTGGCATAATTCTGAGCTACTGTGCATTTTACATAGCAAACCAGCATTCTGGGAGAAAAAGAGGTGGGACATGTAACACAACAGCATCGAGTGTGATGTATAACATACCATATTTGACAGCATAAAACACCCACTTATTTCCCCAAGAAAAGGCTCAGAAATATCCCCTGCATCTCATATGAAAAGTTGAAATTAGGGTGATAATGGTGAGTAATGTTGTCAGTGATAATTGTCACTGCATGACTCACTAGCATCACCACCATCTATCATTGGGGTGGTGGCAGGCAGTCAGCAGACTATCCTAGCAGCCCTCTGTCAGTCCCTGCACTGGTCATTATTGTGTTGAGGTTTGCGAGTGATGAGTCTGGAGACAAGGTTTTTCAATCAAACATAACTTTTATTAGCATTCAACAATAAATTGAAGAGTGATGGAAAATTGTAGCACAGACAAAGCACGCATGCACACAATTTATAAAAGAACGTGGGAAAATAAGTGCAGAATTTAATAAAAACAGACTTACACAATTTATAAAAGTATGTGGGAAAATCATAATGGGAAACAAACTGGGGAGAACATTAAACAGTATAGAATTACCAATTCACATGGGTGATACAGACATTCGCACACTATAAGCAGGAGTTCCACAACTACTGCCAAATCCCTGATCATTAGGAGTTGGCTCTAGTATACACAGTACCAACAGGGGATATATATGCTCCAAGACCCCTGATCATTGGGAGCGGCAGCTCTACTGCAAGTATTGATCAATAGCAATGTGATCTATAAAAATACCACAGCTCAGCTTCAGTGCAGCGTGCACCTTACCCACAACCCTTCCAAGTGACCATTGCTATTGAAAAGTAGTTTTGTGTATCTCCCTGGGAATAGCCCAAGTGGGAGGAATTAACTGTATTTTAAAGTAGAACGCATTTCCTATTCTAATTATTTATCTCATCAGAATATTTTCAAAATAAAAGCAAATAACTAAAAGGATGTTTGGATAACTGAGAAAGATCTATGAGTCATATTAATTTATACTGAGAATAACAAATCAAACCTATTAATGTAAATGGGACCTGTGGCATTAGCTGTGCATAACCTGATGCATTAAAAAATTAGAGATTACACTGCTTAGCTATAATTTCATGTGATTTCACTAACCTCTAAGCTTCATGCCTCACTGGAAGCTTGTTTTCATCCGAATATCTTATAAACTTTTATGTAAACATCCAGAGGATCAGAACCTCTAAGCTACCTGAATTTATGGTTGGAATATAATATAAAAGGTTTTAGTTAACAAATCAGGATGGTCCATCAGGGATTAATGTTCCAGTGAAGGAACTGGATTATGTTACAGTTCTGACATTTTATTTTCATATTTTAAAGAGCTGCAGTCATTTCAGCGAACAGAAATATTAGAAAACAACAACTAGATCATCCAACCTTCATTACCGCATTGAAATGAAGCTTATGTCCATTTTTGCCTGCTGGGATAGTCTCATCCAAAAGAGGAGTGGGCATAAAGTGGGCATAACTTTTGGGAATTACCTTTCATGTTTTTACCATCCATCATTCTCCATTTGCATCAGTTTTTAGAAAATAGGGTATTAAATTTCCCCCTCGGATTCTGCAGGCAAATTAACAATCCTTTTCCTCATCTAAAATATTTGTGTATTATTCCCAACAGTTCCAGTTTTTTTTTTAAATTTCACGATGGAAACAACATAACCGCAGGCAGAGGATTCTACTGAATTAAGATGGAATGATTTAGTTATCCTTTTAGACTCCATCAAGCTAGATAACTAACAATCTTTTGGATGGATGTTTCTTTCTGTACTGGTTGTAATTAATTTATAAATAGTTCTTCATAAATCATTTACAGTTTCATTGCCAGTAGCACAGTGGAAATATCCCCCCCCCTCAGTGTTTTATTGCACCTCAGGAAATTCCACGTAATACCAATTTAAAAATATTATTTTCTCAATCAGCATTCCAACTTACAAGAGTTTGTTCCGATTTTATGCTCCATCTCTTCAATCACCTGAGCACAGACTGTCCTCAGTCTTCAGTTTGCTTAGTATTTGCAATGGCCAAACCTCAAATGCATTTTCATTATTTTGTAAACTTTACAGTCATGTAGATCAGATAAACTACAGAGAAAATGCTTGAAATGCTCAGTTCAGAACAGATAAAGGGTTGGGAAGCCAAGCATTTCATAATCCCACATAGTTTGCTTGCTTTCTGTGTCCTATAACGTTTTGTGAAATATGGGTATTTTGCACAACCATTTCCTTAGCAGGAGATGGTGTTACTTGCTACATTAGAAGTTTGAAGATATTTGTAACGGTTTTCTTTTAATGCTTGCTCTGAATCATTCTCAGTAAATGATTCCATATTGGTATTAGTCTGGTATTATTTCAAACATTAATGTTTTAAAAATGCCATCAAAGCAAGTTTACAATTCCACACAGTATTTTAATGTTGCCAATTAAGAATGCCTGTAAATATGCACCTCATGGCTATCAAAACAGGATGACTTATTTGCAAAATTGCCAGTTCAGAGCCACATTTTCAGTAGCTCCTTTTGGACTAGGTTTTATAATGTGCAAAAAGAAAAAAATTGAAGGTGAAAAATAAGATAAAATAACATAGGAACATTTCTCTCTTGTAATGTGTCCTAATGATTCAGAATAATCATGAAGCAATTAAGTGACTAATAAAGGAATAATGCATTGGAAATTGTCCAATTACTATTTTCCATAATCAAGTTCAAACCAGCTGAAGTAGTTAAATGTTCTTAAACTAATTATAACATTTATATCGTGCAAACAAGATCATTTGTGGTGCAACAGAAATGGCATAAACCTTTGTAATAAATCTATTTTATAAATTGAATACATGCAAGAGGCTATTACACAAGCCCGACTAAATTGGCTAAATTGGCTGTTCAGTGTCCTGGGGTAGGAATGGGGGTTTGGATTTTCATACATGACCACTCCTAACTGGGACACTGAATGCTTTCACACTGGGAAGGAGCTATTCCTGGGGTTAGGACTGTTCTAATTTCTACTGGTGACGTCATGACACATCGAGTGATGGTGAACCTGCCTAAATCCTGATCAATGTATTATGATCTTATATTGGAACAAAATTAATCATGCCTAATTAAGCTTTATGCCACATTGACCACCGCCAGTGAGTTGATATCGCCTCAAACCGTGCATCTTGGCGCCTCACAGTTCGGCGGGCAGCAACCTCCTTTGAAGAAGACCGCAGAGCCCACCTCACTGACAAAAGACAAAGGAGGAAAAACCCAACACCCAACCCCAAACAACCAATTTTCCCTTGCAGCCGCTGCAATCGTGTTTGCCTGTCCCGCATCGGACTTGTCAGCCACAAACGAGCCTGCAGCTGATGTGGACATTACCCCTCCATAAATCTTCATCCGCGAAGCCAAGCCAAAGAAGAAGACAGTTCAGTATGAACCCTTCAGCTTCTGTTCTTGTGCTGACCTAGATAAAACTTTATAAGGAAATACAAGCAATAAATAGCAATAGCAGACAATTTTTAAACAGATGGGGAAATTGGTAGTATTATAACACTCAATTTATACAGCATGGGAAAGTTTGTAGTGCTATCGTGCACAATTTATAGAGCGTAGAAAAGTTGGTAAGCATTATCGCATACAATCTAAACAGCTAGGGAAAGTTGGTAGCACTATCACATGCAATTTAATACTATTGTATACAATTTATAACTACCGTGGGAAAAGCGATGGCAGGCCTGCCCTCCCAGAATTCCATGCGGCAGAAAAAGGGCTGTATGCCCAGCTGCATACATGGAGCATTCATAAAGGGCTTTCTCTGCTGCATGGCATTCTGGGAAGTCAGGTCTGCCATTACTTTTTTTTCCATGGTCTTTATAAATTGTGCGCTCTAACGATGTTTAAAAATTTCAGCTATTGCTATTTATTCCATTTCTCTCTTTCTCTCTCTCTCTCTCTCCCACTGCGACTTTCCCATGGCAACGTTTATACCTTCGTTTTAATCTTTTCTTCCTGCACTCACACAAAAACTTGGGTCATTTCTATCCCATAATCTATTTACCCCTTTCACACTTGCCTGATGCAATGCTGGCATCTGCAAACGTCGGCAGTTGTCTTAGGGATCGAGACCGTCAATCTCCAGGGTGAGATTATGTCATCTGACGCCAGCGTTGAGTTGACTTTGCTTTCACACTTCCCACTTTAAAGTCGATTGATGTTTGATTCCTGGGATCACCTGCAAGTGTGAAAGGGGCGACAGATTGCCAGAAAGTCTAAAGCAAAATGGACAACCTGGATGCATTTTAAATAAATGAAATATTGTTACGAATTGCTTTTGTTAAACGAAGCATTAAAAAGTATTTTGAACAGCGTGATTTTTTTTTGTTTGCAAAGTTACAATTTAATACAACTAAAATTTCTCCAAAAACTCATAGATGTGAATCAGATATATGAGGTGGGTAACACACTATTTTTTTTGTTACAATCCATAAAGTCCAAATCCTTTTGAACTGATCCTCAAAGATTCAAACAACATACACTGGCAAAACCATAAAACTCATGACAGTTACCAGAAAATGTGGCAGAAATAAGAGTGTTAGAGGAAACAGTGTCTGACTTTCACACCCAGAGTGAAAGTACAAGTAAACCTAGTCTTCTGTAAATCCAGTCAGTAATCGATTATTCACCGTCTGTACCAACTGAAATGTTATCATATAAACTGATTTGTACTTTAAAAAATCTTTTCTTCTCAGAATAAAGAACTTTTTTCATTGACAATGGAACAATGTAGCAAGCTCCTGATCGTCAGTCACATGCCGAAAATCATGTCACTCATGACCAAAACAAGCTACATAGTCACATGGAAATCTATAAATTTAGATAGACCGTGAACTGCTCTGATTTTATTTCAAAACTAGCATGACAAGCCACTGCCCATATAGAAACCAAAAAAAAGCACATTGTGTTATCAACTTTACAACCTATGAGTGTTTAGCATTATCACAGTAACATACCTTCGCTAAATTGTGTTTCCACAGTAACTACCAGACTACATACTGTGTGAAACTCCTCACACAGTAAAATCAAATTATTGATTAATGGGTAATAATTGGCCTAATATATTTTGACAACAAAACCAAATGTTTGATAATTGAAGATATTCAGTTGTAAAATATCCATCTACTTAGGAGTAATTATAATGAAGGAAGTTAATTGAACTTTTTTTTTCAAAAATTTTAATGAATGAACATTGTTTATTCTTTTTTCATGGATCATTGCCACATCGTCAAATGTTGCAAGTTACCTGACAAGAGCATTTGAAATTGATTGTAAAGCTTTATGCAGAAATTAAAAGTAAAAAATGTAGCTCCCAGTTTCCAACTGAAAGCTCTGCTGTTTTTCTTACAATATAAATTACTGTACATAGACACTGCATGAGAAAATAAACATCTTATGTGAACCATTCGATTTATGCTTTCTTCTTGAGGGCCCTGCAGCTTCCAAAAAACAAGGTTGGTAACAAGAAGTTTTGTGCAGTTCAAACACAATTTAAAAATATAAATTGGTACATGTTTGAAATCAACCCTAGGAGGTAATGAAGATATAATAAAGCTATAACATGGGCTCATCTTCATCTACTTGTTTTTCATCTGAATGAACATTATTACCTTCCCCTACAGGGTGATGGGACGCATCGCTCTCCACCTGGAATGGGTGGATTCATCCACAGCAAGAATTGTGGGCTTGGCAATGTCTGCCTCGATAGGGCTGAAGGCCGCACAGGCCACTGATGTCAGGGGAAAGGAGGTGGATTTAACGAGGGGGTGGGCCTTGTCCCCATAATTGGGGGCCCACTGGGCATAGTAGGAGAAGCAACTCAGGCACCTTTTCAGGGCTTGGAGACTGTGGGGAAGGGAGTGTTCCAAAAGTGGGCACATGCAATCGGGGTCGGGGCCAATGACTCTGTTCTCCATGACACAGCCAAGGATAGCAAAGTGGGTTGGGCAAAATGCACATTTAGCCTTATTGTATGTGAAATTAAGGAGTTTGGTGACCTGGAGGAATGTTTGCAGATTAGCGTCATGATCCAACAGGTCATGGCTGCAAATGGTGACATTGTTTAGACGGGAATGTGGTCTACAGCTCATACTGATCTACCATTTGCTCAATCTCCTTCTGGAACACTGAGATCCCATTGGTGACGCTGAGGAGAACCCTCACAAAATGATAGAGGTGGTGATCTGTTTCAAAACCAGTATATTAGCGGTCCTCCAGGTGGATTGGGAGCTAGTGGTATGCTGACTTGAGATTGATGGTGGAGAATACCCAATATTGAGCAATTTGAGCAATATCAGATATGCAGGGAGGAGGGTACATGTCCAGCTGTATATATCTGTTAATGGTCTGACTGTAGTCAATGACAACTCTGTTTCTCCTCCATTCTTCACCACCACCATTTGGGTTCTCCAGGGGCTCGTGCTGGTTTCAATGATCCCCTCATGGAGTAGTTGCTGCATCTCTGACTTGATAAAGGCCCTGTCCCTGGCACTGTACTACCTACTTTTGGTGGCAATGGGTTTCCAGTCAGGAGTGAGGTTAGCGAATAATAGTTGAGGGGTGATCTTGAGTTTTGAGAGTCCACAGATTATGCACAGTGGGCCATCTTCAGGTTGCTGGCCAAAAACAGTAGGGGAAGGGGTTGGGGGGGGTGGGGGGTTGTGGGGGTGGGGTTTGCTGCTGGAGCATAGTGGGCAGTTTAAAAACTGCTGGTTGCAGACAATGAAGGGGGGATGGGGCCCATCATACTCCATTGTTGCACTTTTAAGGTGACATTGAAAGTCCAGCCCCAGTAGCACAGCAGCACAGAGATATGACATCACCAGGAGTTTAAAGTCTTTGTAGTCTGTGTCCCACACGGTCAGAATCAATACACAGTAGCCGCGAACATCAACTTGGAAGCCAAAGAGACTTTGTGGCTTACTGGCCTTACCATGAGGAAATAATGCTGCACCATGTTGGGGAGGATGAAGCTTTCTGTGGTCCCACTATCGAACAGGCAGCTTGTCTCATGGCTGTTTACTTGGATGTCCTCCATCGATCTGGTGAGTTGTTGAGGGCTACCTTGATCCGGCATGATGGAAGCCAGTATTGGATCGCAGTCTGTAGATGTGGTGGAGTGTTCAGGTGTTCAATCCCAAGATGGTGGCATCCATGATGACAGCCCCATGGCCCAAATGCAGCACTGCTGGGTTGGGTTAATTTGCACTTGCGTAATGTCCTTTCTTCCCACAGTTAGAGCGAACCATGTCTTTCGCCAGGCAGCATTTCCTCAAGTGGTTGTTTAGGCCACAGAAGTAACTCTTTGGGTGTTTGCGGATTATGGTGGCCATGGTTAGATCACTGGCGGGATGTGGCGGTGGCAGCATTCTGCAGGGTTGCGGCCCTCCCATGTCCCAAGGTGGCAGTGCCCAGGAAAACCAAGAGGCGGCCGTGTTGTCAGCTGAGTAGGCTTCCATATTCCGGAGATCCACCTTGAGTGTTCCTGCCAATTCGAGTGCCCTCCGCAAGTCAAACTCAACTTACTTCAACAGTCTCTGCTGGACCTGATGCCTGCGACATAAGCATCTCTGATCAGGTCCTCCTTGCAGATGCAGGCCCATCCAAGACCTCGAATGGCACATAGATACTCAGCGCTCAATTCTCTGGGTCGCTGTTTTTGAGTAGCATTGAGGTGTCTCACATGGCCACAGGTACAGTCAGCTAAAGGGTACATCCAGACAGCTAAACATACATGCAGTGGATTACCACCCAGGGCCTAACTTTTCTACTCAGATACAAACTTCAGCAATTCTCAACCATAACAAACTTTTGGAAGCTTAGACTAATTGCCAAGAGAAAGGAATGTGATGGTTTTGAAAGAGATGGAGGTAATTAAAGCATTTCCCCCCCCCCCCACCCAAAAATCACTTAAAAGGAATTTTTGGACAGTATTCCCAAAAGTATAAGCATAATAAAGGAAAGAAAATTGTTTAATGTTCATACCCAACCAATTTGCTTGGATATGAGCAAATTCAGGCAATATATTCTGAACTATTATTTCATAGTTAACAATTAATTAATTTGATTATGAATCTAAAAAAGAACACAGGTAGGAAAGGTTTAGAGCAGTGGTTCTCAAAGTGGCTTCTGGCCAAACGTGCCATGATCCACCAGGCAATGACTGAGCAATATTTTCAAGTCAAAGGCAGATCTGTAAGAAACACATCTTTATCTAATTTAAAGTATTTTATTTAACATTTTCAAAAGGCCCACGTGGCCCACTGGTTGAGAACCACTGGTTTAGAGGGATATGGACCAAACAGTTTAATATGAAACTGTGAGACTCTTAACAGCCTTGATGTGCAGAGGGATCTGGGGTCCAAATCTATCATTCCTGAAAGTGACCACACAAATGGATAAAATGGTAAAGAAAGGATGACAGGCTTGACTTTATTGATTGGGGCATTGAGCATAAAGGAAAGGAATAGCTGCAGCCACATAAAACAGGTTTGTCTGCACTTGGAGTAATACAGGCAATTCTGGTTGTCCTATTACAGGAAGGATGTGGATGCTTTGGAAAGATTACAGAAGAGATTTTACAGAATTAGAGGAAATGACCTATGACAGGTTGGACAAACTTGTGATGTTTACTCTGGAGCGTCAGAGGCCTGATGGGAGATCTGATAGCAATTTATAAAACTATGAGAGTCACAGATAAAGAGTCAGGATACTTTTCTCAGGATAAAAATGTCAAATACTAAAGGACATGCATTTAAAGAAGTATGAAGGAGGTGTGTGAGGCACATTATTTTATACAGAGAGTGCCTAGAAGAGGCTGCCAGGAAAGGTAGAAGCACATACAATGGTAACATTTAAGAGGTTTCTAAGTAGAAACATTAGTACGCAAGGAATGTTGCCATATCTATCAAATGTAAGTAGTAGAAATTTAGTTTCATTTGGCATCATATTCAGTGCAGCCATTGAGAGGCCAAAATATCTGTTCCATTGCTGTACTGTTTTGTGTTCCATGAAACTGGTATGAACTTAAGTGGACAACTTGGTCAGCATGGACACATTGGGCTGAAGGCCCAATTACTGCTTCCAAGCAATAATATTCTATAACTAGAGATTGGAAGAAATTATGAAGAATGGCTGGCTAGTAATTTTTTTGACAGTGTAATGTTTGGGTACCTGACAATTGTATTTCACTCTATTTGCATACTTATTATGATGTATCATTCTTGTAAAGTCTTCAGAATTTTTCCTGGGCCCAACATGCTCTAGTAGCCACAGTACACAGTGTGTACACGTGGACATTATTAATTCTTTGAATATTTCTTACTGAAAATTTATCATACTTACTTGATTAAGAAAAGGAATAATCCATTCACAGGAAACCAACTTTAACATTGTGCTCACGTAGAGCCCATCTTGATATCATATTTCCCTAAACACTCCAGAGCCAAAATAGCATGGCTGCAGTTCAATATTTTGTTGAGATGGCACCTCTGTTCTATTAATTACAGCATGAACAATGTTCTGACACCACGGAGTGAATGTTACCATTAGGATACAAAAGCTATCATGTAAAGACATCTGGATTCCTCAGGCAGTAATGGAATCACAACTATTCAGTGCTGATACATCACATACTAACCTTGTTAATGCTTCCCAGGAAGAAAGAGACAAACAGTAACAGAATAACACAATCCTCTCAACAATAAAGAAAACAGAGCAAAGCTCAGCTTCTAGCTGCATGTATACGGCTGTCAGTTTTTTAAAGAAGGGATGGACACAAATTCTTCTTCATGACAGTCGTTACCCCCACAACCCATACATCTCACACCCACACTTGTCCCATATGTCTGTGTTTGGACCATATCCCTCTAGTCCTATCTTATCCACCTATTTTTTTAAACTTTGCCATAGTATCTGCATTAACCACCTCCTCTTATAGCCCATCCCATACACTCTCCTCCCCCTGTGTAAAAAAACAGTTACGCCTTAAGTTTCAGTTAAATCTTCCTCCCATTCCCCCACCCCCCACTTCCTACACATCAAACTTAGATCCTCTGGTTACCAATTTCCCTGTTCTGGACAAAAGCTCTTACGTTCACACATTTTTTCTCTCGTAATTATGTATGACTTTTGTTATGTACAATGCTAAAATGACCTCTTTTTGTACCAATTTCATTCATGCTTTCATTCCTTGGAACACTTCCTGATCATTAAGTGAAGTGCCAGTGTAATAATTCGGAATTTAAATTCACAAATTACAGGTTGGTGGTGAATATAATTTTACTTAATTAAATAATCACAGTTTTAGTAATGATAAGCCTGCCAGATGGTCATAAAGACTACTCATGCTCTGGAATATCTAGTGGAAGAGGAAATCCACCACCTGAACAATTTTCAAGCCCCTAAACATAGTGAACTCTTCACTGCCCTCTGGAATGGCAAATTAGTCCATTTTGGGAACATTTTTTTTAAATACTTGGTAATAGACAATTAAAGCTGGCTTTTCCAACTACATTAGTATCTTGAAAAACACAAGATGGCATTCGGAGTGTGCGTCTATCAAGTCAGAGTGAGTTCTTTTCTGTCAAATTCATGAATGCCTGTCTCAACACAAGGCCTATGTAAGCAGATTCCA
This sequence comes from Narcine bancroftii, assembly GCF_036971445.1. Taxonomy (NCBI): domain Eukaryota; kingdom Metazoa; phylum Chordata; class Chondrichthyes; order Torpediniformes; family Narcinidae; genus Narcine; species Narcine bancroftii. Next base: position 177,163,969 of record NC_091474.1, on the reverse strand, counting down.
ATCAGAAAAGATTCCCACCATCACCTATACGTTGACCTCCACAGGTGCACCTCAGGGCTTAGTTCCCTTTGTGCTTAGTCCACAGCTAAATTCTGTCACCCATGATTGTAGCCAAGTTTGGCTCCAACGAAATCTATAATTTCATTGGTGATACTGTCATTGTTGGCTGAATAATAATGATGAGTTACAATGTAAAATTGTGATTGAGAATCTAGTTATATGGTGCTGGATTAGCAATCTTACACCAAGGAGCAGATTGTGAACTTTTGGAAGGAGAGGCAAGGAACCATGCACCTGTCTTCATGGACAGGACAACAGTAGAGAGGATAGTAGCTTTAAGATTCTAGTTGTCAATATTACCAGAAGACCTTTCCTGAGGCCAACACATGAACCAAGCGTGAAAACACATATCGAATGCTCTACTCTCTCAGGGGTTTGAGATATTCAATACATCATCAAAAACACTACTGAAGTTCTACAGGTGCACTGTGGAAAGCATGCTGACTAGAGAATGGCCTGGTTTGGAAATTTAATGCCCAGGAATGCAGAAGATGGCAGACAGTAGTAGGCATCGTGAACTTGTATCTTATGCCATTGAAGGCATCAATGTGAGATGCTGCCTCAAGTAGGCAGCCAATATCATAAAATTCCCCGTCACCTTGGCCATTTTGTCTTCTCATTGGTATCTTCAGGGAGAAGGGACAAAAGTATGAAGTCTATTATCTCTATGTTCAAGAACAGTCTTTTTCCAACAGCTGTCAGGCTTTTGAATCTCCCCATATTACCCTAACCATAACACAACTACAAAACCAAAAAAAAGATTTATCTGCAATACTGACACAGCACAAGTTTTTTTCAGTATGATTTATTTCCAACTGTCAATATTCATGATCTTTTTTATACAGATATTTTTCTCTTCATAAATGTTATATGTTGTGAGTTGTCAGTACCTGAGAAGCTGCAGCAGAAAAACTTTCATTGTATCTGTAAATTGTCTGTATGGACATGACAATAAATTTAATTCATCTCATGTAATCTTTGAGTCCACTAAGCACTTGAGTGCAGATTGAAAAAGATCCATATAATTATGTCAATCACAGCAAGTCCCCAATGTAGAGAAGATCAAATGCAACAGAAACAAAATGGTAAAATAAACTCACGCAATAGGTTTGTTACCATACACAAGTCCCTCCTTTGTCACACTTCTTCATGACCTTGCAGTATAAAGCATTGAAGAAAACAATGGCAAATTATTTAATAAAGTAGGAATCTTTTCAAGATGGCAGACACTTTTCACTGTATGGTGATAAGACTGGGATTCCCTTGAATACTGACTTACAAGATGGTTTCTTTGATCCACTACTTCTTTGCAAAGCTTCCACTATGTGAAAACATGCAGAAAATTAGAGGGGGCAGTTCCAATAGCTCTGGTGCAAGTGGGAACCCCAAATCCTTGCTCATTATTATTAGCATTCTCCCAGACTGGTTTTTCAAAGCATGAAGGCTGAAACTTTCAACTACCTTTACCGGAATACTGAAGTTTCCATGTACATTTGTGAGGTTTCTCCCAGCCCAGCTGAGGATCCATGGCAAACATGCAATCACCAAGCTCCAAAATACTGCCAGTTGCATCAGTGATCAGGCCCCACTTGAGATCTGGCACTTTGAAGTCAAACAGTGCAGCAGTCGTTTCACAGATGCTTAGAATACGTTTGATGACAAGCACTTTACATGCTGTCATTGGAAAATCAATGCACTGTGTGTTTTCACTTGCTCCTTCATCTGTATGTGCATTTTAGTGTCTGTACAGGGCAGAATTTTTTGTTCTACAACTGCACCGTTAACCTGTTTATGAGACGCTCACAGACTTTCCATTATATTTAGCATTTTCTGTTTCTATTCTATGGTAAAATGTCATTTTCCTTTACGGAAGAATGCTGGAGTAAGACAATTTTCTTCCCTTTTATACTCTTGATATGAATGGTGAGTTGCTGTTACTTCCCTTTTTATGTGTTCCATTCAAGCAAAAAAAAAACATTAAATCCCCAATTTTAAAGTTCAAGTACATTCAAGTTCAAATGAACAGGCCAAAAAAACAAGCTGCGAGGTGAACACAGTGGGTAAAGCAGCATCTACAGAGGGAAAAGGATGATCAGCCTTTCGGCTTGCATCTATACTGAGAGTGTAGAGGGAAAATAGTCGGTATATAGAAGAGAAAGAGATGAGAATGACGATGGGAAGTGATATGTGGAACCAGAAATGGGAGAGACGATAGACCTGTGGTTCTCAACCTTTTTCTTTCCACTCACATACCACTTTAGGTATTCCCTATTCCCTATAAGTGCTCTGTGATTGGTAAGGGATTGCTTAAGGTGGTATATGGGTAGGAAAATAAGAAAACCACTGTTTTAATCATACCTAATTGGCTCATTAAGTTTCATAACTCCAAAGGAAATGGGCAAATGACAATTGTTATCAGGAAAACTATTTCAGTAACAATTGGGTCTAGAGCAGTGATTCTCAACCTTCCTTCCCACTCACATTCCATTTTAAGTAATCCCTTACTAATCACAGAGCACCTATTGCATAGGGATTAATTAAAGTGGTATATGAGTGGACCTCGGGCAGGACCTCGGGCCTTTGACACCATGAGCAGGAAAGGGCTTTGGCAAATACTAGAGTGCCTCGGATGCCCCCCCCCCCTCAAATTCCTCAACATGGTTATCCAACTGCACGAAAACCAATAAGGTCGGGTCAGATACAGAAATGAGGTCTCCGAACCCTTCTCCATTGACAACGGCTTGAAACAAGGCTGCGTCCTCGCACCAACCCTCTTTACTATCTTCTTCAGCATGATGCTGAAACAAGCCATAAAAGACCTCAACAATGAAGACGCTGTTTACATCTGGTACCGCACGGATGGCAGTCTCTTCAATCTGAGGTGCCTGCAAGCTCACACCAAGACACAAGAGCAACTTGTCCGTGAACTACTCTTTGCAGACGATGCTGCTTTAGTTGCCCATTCATAGCCAACTCTCCAGCGCATGACGTCCTGTTTTACGGAAACTGCCAAAATGTTTGGCCTGGAAGTCAGCCTGAAGAAAACTGAGGTCCTCCATCAGCCAGCTCCCCACCATGACTACCAGCCCTCCCACATCTCCATCGGGCACACAGAACTCAAAACAGTCAACCAGTTTACCTATCTCGGCTGCACCATTTCATCTGATGCAAGGATCGCCAAAGGGATAGACAACAGACTCGCCAAGGCAAATAGTGCCTTGGGAAGACTACACAAAAGAGTCTGGAAAAACAATCACCTGAAGAAACACACAAAGATCAGCGTGTACAGAGCCGTTGTCATACCCATACTCCTGTTCGGCTCTGAATCATGGGTCCTCTACCGGCATCACCTGCGACTCCTAGAACGCTTCCATCAGCGCTGTCTCCGCTCCATCCTCAACATTCATTGGAATGACTTCATCACCAACATCGAAGTACTCGAGCTGGCAGAATCTGCAAGCATCGAATCCACGGTGCTGAAGACCCAATTGCACTGGGTGGGTCACGTCTCCAGAATGGAGGACCATTGCCTTCCCAAGATCGTGTTATATGGCGAGATCTCCACTGGCCACCGAGACAGAAGTGCACCAAAGAAAAGGTACAAGGACTGCTTAAAAAAATCTCTTGGTGACTGCCACATTGACCATCGCCAGTGGGCTGATATCGCCTCCAACCGTGCATCTTGGTGCCTCACAGTTCGGTGGGCTGCAACCTCCTTTGAAGAAGACCACCTCACTGACAAAAGACAAAGGAGGAAAACCCCAACACCCAACCCCAACCAACCAATTTTCCCTTGCAACCGCTGCAATCGTGCCTGCATGTCCCGCACATCGGACTTGTCAGTCACCAACGAGCCTGAAGCAGACGTGGACACACCCCTCCATAAATCTTCATCCGCAAAGCCAAGCCAAAGAAAAGAAATGTGAGTGGAAATAGAAAGGTTGAGAACCCCTGGGATAGATACATTCAACCTGGGCTCAAGGCAGCCATTGCAGACTGGTGGTCTGCAAGACTGTCCTCACCCACTCTTGACCTCATCCTTGTAGGAGAGCTCACAGCCAATTCCACTCCTCTAATACTCTCCTCCATCTGGCAGGACTTGTTCTTATCCTCAAGAACCTCTTTTCATTTCTCTGACTTTTGACAAAGCAAAGGCACATCCAAGGCAACCACATGGATCCCAGCTATGACTGTCCATTTTGTTGGCAATATGGAACAGTCCTTGTTCCAAACCTACTCTGACTACTCCTTCTGTCACTTCTGTATACTGGCTATCTTCCCTTTGCACTCTCAGTCCTGATGCAGGTTCTTAACCCCAAATTCCCTTTGCCCCCACAGAATCTGCGTGGCCCACTGAGTATTTCCAAGGCTTTGTTATCTTTTGCTTGAGAGTCCAGTAGTTTCTTGTGCCTTCATACTAAGGTAAATGCTTAGCGTTAAGATCGTGTTACGTATTAAAGAATCAACAGAAGACAATGATATTCTTAAAGCTCCTCGAGGGCTGCAGGGTCAGCGTAGCAGTTAGCGCGATGCTAGGCTTGAATCTGATGCTGTGTATAAGGGATTTGCACATTTTCCCCATGTTTGTATGGGTTTCCTCCAGCTGCTCCAGTTTCCTCCTACCCTCCAAAAAACACATGGAGTTTGTAGGTTCATTGGTCTATTTGGGTGGCATTGGCTCATCAGTCGGAAGGGCCAGTTACCATGCTTTCCATCTGAATATAACATTTAATTTAAATTTATATAAAAAGTACATATCCTTATTGTATCATTTAAAAGTTTGTACCTCCTCTCTGAGCTTTTAAATGATTTAAATCTTTCAAAGCACCCTTCAAGTCCCCAAGTGAAAAGCAAGTAGTAGGAGGCCATTAACCCATTCATTATTACTTGGCTGTCTTTAATTTTGCATGGTAGCTATAAATGTCATGCAATTATGCTTTGATTATATTTGACATGCAGGAAACCAAATTTTTGAAGCAAAATATACTTTTATCATTTCACAAGTGACACCACAGACTTGTACAATCAGCGTAAGTAAAAGTGAATGTAAAAAATGCTGTTTATTTCCTTCAGTTCTGATCTATATTTCACAGCTACTACATGCTCCTTTGTTTCTGCTTCATCTCTTCAATTGTCCTGATGAACCAAATGGCTTCATTGAAGTCTTATCCCCTTGGCATCCCTAGCCTTACTCTGTCAGAGATATTCCCTTCATTTGGGCAAGTTAAATGTAACCTCTTTTCTCTTTTTTGCAGCTCCTAGAGCGGGTCCTTGTTCTGAAGCCTTGAGAATTTCTCTTTCCACAGATGCTGTCTGACCTGCTGCCAGCTTGTTCTGCTAATGTTATTTAAAATGCCGACTGGCTTTCAAAACACATTATTATTATCATTATTATTAATATTATTATTGTGTTTAATTTCAAACACCACCAAGTTTTCCACATTTCAATCCGCCAAATATATTCTTGCTAAGAACAAGAAATTCATTTAAAAATACCATTACTTGTATACCAGTTCAAAATTCAATGTCCCTGTCATTTTAACATCAATCAAATAATCTACTCCAGATATAATTTGGACATTTTCTGTCATCAGTGACTCCATGAATGTTAAGAATATTTCTTTGAAGTTCATTCATTTTTTTTGTCTTTAATTATTTTCTTGTCTAAATATTTTCCTTTTTAATTGGTAAGTTTGACTTTACTTACAAATTGTTGCATAAAAGCATAGTTCTTAAAGAAATATTTTCTGACCAATTACATTTTGGTAAAATTAAAACATGAAGTTAAACACAAAAGTCTGCAGAAGCAGTGAATGAAGTAAAAACAAAATTCTGGAGGAACATGAATAGTTCATTTGGCCCTTTGATCTCATCTTTTGTCAAAATCATGGTTTATCTTCTACATAAAAGATATTTTCCAGCACAAGCCCCTAGATTGAGAAAAAGATCTTCCATTTTTTAATCAATTTTTTTTTTTCTCTTTGCTGCTGTCGAACAGCACCCAATTCTCAATATATGCCAGTATAATATTCCCCTTTCCCTGTGGTCCAACCTATTGGCCAATCTCTTATGCAGAACCTTAGCAAAAGTCTTCTTTAAAAAAAAAGCACATTCCCTGATTGACCCTTATCCATTGTACAGGGCACATCTCAAAGAATTCCAACAGTTTAACTAAACATGATTTTTTTTTGTTTATAATCCATGTCATAAAATGTGTGCCTGATGCATTTAATATGATCCTTTGAATTCTCCACTGGTCTGAAGGAAACCTTAATATCAGTGTTACTTTCAATGTCATAAAATTTGAGGTAAATAAAGTCTCCTATACTTCTGATAATAAAGTTTCAAGATTTTAAGATTTCTTCCATTGGAAAAAGTTTGGTTACTAGAGGTACTAGACTCAAACCAAGGAGACAAACAATTCCATTCAGGCCTGTATGATCTCCTGCTCAGCTGCCAAGTACAGTGGCACTACACTTTCACCCATCCGCATTCATCGGCCAAGAGCTCGGTTTCATGTGCAACTTCTCTTGGTTTTGAGCTTGAATCCCGCTCTTCCTTTCCCAATCTCCCTCTCTGCTCCTAGCTGGACACACTGAGAAAAAACAACATGCCACAAGCTCATCCCTTGTTCCATCCTTATCTAAAAGAAATGTCATGTGTAATGCTCTCAGGTTATTTGGTGTCCTCAGAGAAATAAACTTTTGGCAAAAAGACAAAGATAGTAAAACTGACATTAAATGAAAGGAAATTATCAAATAATTTTCCCTCCCAAATAAAATTAAAATCCAGTCAGCGGTCTGTGAGGTAGAGTCTGATAGCCTCCTCCCCATCACTGTAGTCTGTGGGTTTATGATAATGGTTCACAGGAATTAAAGGAAAATGTAAAGTGGTTTGTGAGGGAAACCACTGCTGTAGATGAACGTCACCATTCTCACCCAAATGAGCATTATGTACATACAGTGCAGAGTCCAAGGGAAATTATTTAAATACTTGAGAAAGATATTTAGATTTCTTGGAGGAAAAGTGAGTGTGTGAATGAAAATACAGTTATGATCAAGCTCGCAAATGAACCACATACTGGTAAAATTATACTACTTCTGCTGATTGGTCTCTGTAACTCTGTACTGTGCATGAGAAGTTTAATTGGTCCGCTCGCAAAACAAACTCTGTCACTGTATGTAATGAAAAACTCGAACATGAGAAACAAGCAATTTGATTCATGGTGCGTGATTCATGCAGTTCATCTTTAATCACTGCAGTAATAAATCCATGTTTCTCGAGTCCATGCATTGCATTTATAGGAATCACATTCACTTTAAAATATGGAATAATCCTTATCAAAATCAAAAACCCAAATGTCTCTATGTCAGTCAATCATGGCTCACATTTTCCTTGTTGGATGTCGGCAATTATTGATGACCTGACCCCAGTCAGTGCCAATTGGCAAGAACATATCCTCCACAAACTCCATCAGCCTCAGAGTACCACAGGACTATGTGCTTATCCCCCTGCCCTACTCACTATACACCTACAACTGCATAACTCGGTATGACACAACTCCATATACCAATATGCCGACAATACCACAGTAATGGGCTGTTTAAAAAGGGGCCATGAATGAGCATACAGGAGGGATATTTAAAATTTGGCTGAATGGTGTACAAACAATAACCTCACTCTCAATGTCATCAAAACCAAGGAGATAATTGTAGACTTTAGGAAGGAAAAACCAGTGGTGTATGATGCAGTCATCAGTGGGGAATCAGCAGTGGAGAGGGTGAGCAAATTGAAATTCCATGGAGTTACCATCACGGTGGACCTTTCCTAGATCCAACAGACTAATGTTACTCTGAAGAACATTACTGCACCTCTACTTCCTCAGGAGTTTGCAAAGATTCAGTATGACATCTTGGCAAATTTCTACAGATGCATAGTTGAACGTGTGTTGATCAGCTGCTTCATGGCCTGATATGGGGGAATCAATACCTCTGAGCAGAAAGCCATTTGAAAAATAGTGGATATAGCCCAGTATGTCACAGGCAAAACTCTCCCCACCATTGAGAAAATCTACATGAATGCTGTTGTCAAAGAGCAACAGCAATCTTCAAGGATCCACGCCACACAGGACATGCTCTTCTCATTAATGCCATCAGAAAAGAAGTAGAGGTGCTAGAAGAGTCAATCCACCATGTTCAGGAACAGTTGCTACCCCTCCACCATCAGATTCCTAAACAACAGTTTCAATCAGAGACACATTTAAGGACTCTTATTTTGCACATTATTTATTACTGAGTTCTTCACTTTTTCTGTATTTTTTTTCAGTTTTTTTTTTGCATTTCTTTATTTTTAAAATATTTTTATTGATTTTATACATAAAGAAGCCAAACCAGTTCTTATGGAAATTACACAAATCAGCATATTACATCACATACACAATAACATCTCAAAGATAAACACAAAGACGAAAAGAGCAACAACAACAAAAAAAAACAGTCAGTTTGTTTGTGCTTCTTTCTTTTTTTCATTTTTCTCTTTTTTTTGTACATCTCTCTTTCTTGAATACAGTTTACACTATTGATAACTGCCTGGCCCACAAGAAAATGAATCTCAGGGTTGTATGTGATGTCATGTATGTATTCTAGTAATAAATATGAATTTTGTATTTCAAACTTGAACTTTGATATGATTGGAGATAATATTGCAATTTCAATTATTTGACATTTCCAATTAATCTATCTCTCTGCTGTTTCCTTGGTCCTGTACATTAGGCTGACCTGTGACAGCTTTCCAACTTTGTCTCTGAAAGCAATTAATTGGTTGACAACAAAAACAAATCAAAACATAATCTCTTCAGTAAGCATTGTAGACTTGGCCTGTAGGGTCAAGTCCATCCTACCACCTCTCCCTTGTTTGTGTGCTGGAATTTTGAAAATAGAATTCACTCAAATCTATAGGGATGATTATGCTAGTCTAAAAACACAAATAAAATGTGCCCTAACATGACCCTGTTAAGGACAGCATGGTTAGTGTAGCATTTAACACAACACATTAAAGCACCAGCAATTGGGACTGGGGTTCAAATCCTGTGCTGTAAGGTCTCCATGTGTATGCGTGGGTTTCCTCTGGTTGCTCCTGTTTCCTCCAGTTATTCAAAAATGTATTGGGATGTAGGTCATTTGGGTGTATTTGGGTGGCACAGGTTTATGGACCTACCATGCTGTAGGTCTACATTTTTTTTTTAAATTACTCTGGTGAGATCACTTGTAGTCCTGACATCAAAAAGTGTTTATGTGAAAATAAGTTTCTGTCACACTAAGAGAATCAATGGCAAATACAGTAAAACATCTGCTATCCAACACTATGGAGATTGGCAGATGCCAGATACGTACATTTTCTGGTTGCTCGAGAATGCATATTGCGTAGATTGGCGAACTAATGGCGAAGCGTGCCAATTTTAAACACGGAAATTTTATCTATTTTTTTTCTGAGATTTTTTTGCCAGTTGCTTGAATAACAGGGATTTTACTGTAATATATCACTATTATGGCTAAATTTCTTATGTCCAGCTTCCCAAAGAACAACATTATATTATATAATGCTGGTGTCATATTAGAGAAAATAATCTCTTGATTGATCAGTTACTTTTGAAAGTAAATGACTAATTGATTCAGACTAGTTGAAGCTGGATTCAAACCCTCGTATTATCTCCAGTGCCATAGAGTCACAAACAAATCAGAACAGATGCTTCATTTTCCACCTGCAGCAGGCAGGGATGCCAGCTTTTCCATGAATGCTTAAAATTAGTTTCCATCTCAGAATTAATATGCGATTCAAATGTACAATTGAGGTGTCCACTTTAAGCTGTGGACACTTGATGAAGGGCTCAGGTCCGAAATGTTGATTATATATCTTTGCCTCCTATGGGCGCTGTGGGACTTGCTGAGTTTCTCCAGCAGTTCAGTGTATTATAATCAGAATATCCACAGGTTTCAATACACTGTAGGTTGCTTGTAAGTGTGAAAGGCAATTTCCAACTGAAGTACATGCAGTAGCTACACATCTCAACTGTTCCCTTTATAGTCTGTCAAGTGAGGCCTTCTTATTGTCACTTCTCATTTGCAAGCTAACAAATGGAACATAATTGGGAATTACAAGCCTTTGAGCACATCACCTTCTCTACAGTAAACTTTCATACTGAAGAAATCTGAAATGCATTCAATCTGTATTTGTAACTTGAAAATGACTAAAATTTACCATGACTAATCATTTTTCCCAGTTAGATAGAAATGTGACTTTTGTAAATTTGCAAAAGAAATATCATATATTACGGTGTATGTCCACCTTATCATAAGTTGGGTCCCCATTTTCATCCTCGTTTTCATGGTTTTATCATATGTAAGTTGACACGTCCAAAAAATTAAGCAAGCAAGTGATTTCAATAACAGTGAAAAAAAACATTTGCTTCTGGGACAATGCCAGATGGTGTTGGGTCCAAGTCTTCAGCATCGGTTGCAGCCAGAGTCACGTGCGGTCAGAAGTTGCCTTGCTGCCCAAATGTGTAGTAACCACAGCTACATGTCACCTTGGCAGGAGTGGGGGCCTCAGCCCCCCCCCCCCCACCCCGGCCTCCCAGGCAGGAGCTGCAACTTCAGCCTCCCAGGCAATAGTGGGGACCTTGGCCTCCTAGGCAGGAGTGGCCACCTCGGCCTCACAGGTACGAGCATTGACCCCGGGCAGGAGCAGTGACCTCGGGTGGGTTATGGCAGTGGTGGGGAGGTGCAGGGAGCAGCGGTGCTGAGGGTGGGAGGTGCTTCAAGGGTCGTCGAGTGTTTTTTTTAGTTGAATTTAAGGTCTCCGTTTTGTATCTGTCATGTAAGTCGACCCCTGATTTTTGAGTGCTTTTGAGGGTTTCAAGACATTACTTATACAGCGAAATATACTGTAAATGGCAAAATTAAAAACATGTCATCCTACCCCATTTCAATAGTGCTTTTGCAATGCAGCCTTTTTTTTTCATTTGTAATGTGAAAATTAGTTTTCTATTGCCAGTTACCATTCATATTAAATGTCTTCATGCTTACAGGATCATTCCCCTCATGTACCAAAAAATTGCATTCCAACTATTTTCATGTGTTAAAATATTGATATATTTCGAGATGGTGCCAAATCAGTACCATACAAAATCATTGTAAAATTGATCAAATTCCAATGTGTAAGTTCATTCAGGTACAGTAACTTTCTGCTAGAAAGAAACACTGAAGAACATCTCAATTCAATGGGTGGAATAATTCTTTGCTATGCAGCAAACAGCATAGGGTATTATTACTCTCACTATAGCAACTAGGCAACACTGTGACTGCCATAAAGGAAAAAAAAGGTGACAGAGGGAAGAGAGAGAGAGAGAGAGAGAGAGAGAGAGAGAGAGAGAGAGAGAGAGAGAGAGAGAGTTATCCCATATTTACTCTAAGAGGCATGCAAGCCCCGGCTAATGAGATACATGCCAGGAGGGCATATTTGACGAGAGGAAAGTGGTCCCATTACATTAAGTAGATTCAGGCATGATGCAGCTCTACTGATCTCCCCTCAGAGTGATAATGCCCACACATTGGAATAACGTGGAAAGAAACATAATGTCCTCATTGGAGGTACCACAGAGACCACACAGCAATATTCAGAGGGTCCTCAAAGAACTTTGCACTTCTGGTAGCACACTGAGTCCTTTAAATGAGTTTCGCTCATCAGGAAACCAAAATATTGTAGCAAGCTGGTGAAGTAACTGGAGCAGTGCATAGATCTGCATAGCTGTTTGACATATATATTAATGATCTGGAGGTTGGGGTAGTAAATTGGATTAGTACGGCGGCCCCGATCCGGGCAGGAGCAAGGGGGAGGCGGCGGCCCCGGCCTCGGTCGAGTGAGGCAGGCGGAGGCCCCGATCCGGGCAGAGAGTGGGAGGCGGCGGTCCCAGTCTGGGCACAGAGAGAGCAGCAGCAGCCCCGGCCCAGGTCCGGGCGAAGGGTAGGCGGCGGCGGCCCCGATCCGGGCAGGAGCAAGAGGGAGACGGCGGCCCCAGCCTCGGTCGAGTGAGGCAGGCGGAGGCCCCGATCCGGGCAGAGAGTGGGAGGCGGCGGCCCCAGTCTGGGCACAGAGAGAGCAGCAGCAGCCCCGGCCCAGGTCCGGGCGAAGGGTAGGCGGCAGCGGCCCCGATCCGGGCAGGAGCAAGAGGGAGACGGCGGCCCCGGCCTCGGTCGAGTGAGGCAGGCGGAGGCCCCGATCCGGGCAGAGAGTGGGAGGCGGCGGCCCCAGTCCGGGCACAGGGAGAGCTGCGGCGGCCTCGGCCCCGGTCCGGGCAGTATGGACCGACCTAAGAGGGGAGGCAGACCCCTCCAGCCCGGGTAAGAAACCTGCATAGGAGCAGGCCACTCCGATATAAAACCTACGACCCAAGGACCTCGCTGCCACGTCCCAGCTTGCTCGGCCACGGTACACGAACCATGGGTGTAAAGGGTGGGGCCAGTACTGCGTGCACTGCACTCCACCTAAAAGCTCCTTTGCACAGGCCCGAGGACAGGTCCACGTTCTCCCCCTCCACGTCCTCCCCCTCCACGTCCTCCCCCTCAAAAGATGCTCACAAACTCAAGCTAGCATGCTGGAACATCAGAACCATGCTAGACAAGGCTGACAGCCACCGACCTGAACGTCGGTCTGCCCTCATTGCACATGAACTCCTCAGACTTGACATCGACATAGCCGCTCTCAGTGAAGTTCGCCTGGCAGATGTAGGCAGCCTCCAAGAACGCGGCGCGGGCTACACACTCTACTGGTCTGGCAAGCCTTTGGATGAACGACGCCTATCTGGTGTAGGCTTCATGGTCAAGAACTTCATTGCCTCCAAACTCGAAAACCTTCCGACAGGCCTCTCGGACCGAATCATGTCCATGCGACTCCCCCTTCAAAACAAGCGTCGCATCACCCTCATCAGTGTCTATGCTCCAACCCTCCAGGCGGAACCAGCAGAAAAGGACAAGTTCTACACCGACCTGCGCAACCTCATCCAACGCACCCCTACAGCCGACAAGGTTGTCATCCTTGGTGACTTCAACGCTCGTGTCGGCAAAGACTCAGAAACCTGGCCAGGAATCCTGGGCAAGCATGGCGTCGGCAAGTGCAACGACAATGGGCGCCTCCTGTTGGAGCTCTGCGCAGAACAGCGGCTTGTCATTACAAACACCCTTTTTCAGCAGAGGGACAGCCTTAAAACCACCTGGATGCATCCCCGATCCAAACACTGGCACCTCCTGGACTACATCCTGGTGCGAGAAAGTGACAAACAAAATGTGCTCCACACCAGGGTCATGCCTAGCGCGGAATGCCACACTGACCACCGGCTTGTTCGCTGCAAGTTCAACCTTCACTTCAAGCCAAAGCCCAGGAACAGTAAAGCCCCCAGAAAGAGGTTCAATGTTGGAAACCTGCAGTCAGACGAAGCGAGAGGAAACTTCCAGGAAAACCTCAAAGCAAAGCTCGACGATGCAACCCGCCTCACGGACCCATCCCCTGAAACCCTCTGAGATCAGTTGAAGACTACCATACTGCAATCCACTGAAGAGGTACTGGGCTTCTCCTCCAGGAAAAACAAGGACTGGTTTGACGAAAACAGCCAGGAAATCCAGGAGCTGCTGGCAAAGAAGCGAGCTGCCCACCAGGCTCACCTTACAAAGCCATCCTGTCCAGAGAAGAAACAAGCCTTCCGTCGCGCATACAGCCATCTTCAGCGCAAACTCCGGGAGATCTAAATTGAGTGGTGGACTAGCCTCGCCAAACGAACCCAGCTCAGCGCGGACATTGGCGACTTCAGGGGTTTCTACGAGGCTCTAAAGGCTGTGTACGGCCCCTCACCCCAAGTCCAAAGCCTGCTGCGCAGCTCAGACGGCAAAGTCCTCCTCAGCGACAAGATCTCCATCCTCAACCGATGGTCAGAACACTTCCAATTTCTTTTCAGTGCCAACCGCTCAGTCCAAGATTCCGCCCTGCTCCAGCTCCCTCAACAGCCCCTAAGGCTAGAGCTGGATGAGGTCCTCACCCTGGATGAGACATATAAGGCAATCGAACAACTGAAAAGTGGCAAAGCAGCAGGTATGGATGGAATCCCCCCAGAGGTCTGGAAGGCTGGCGGCAAAACTCTGCATGCCAAACTGCATGAGTTTTTCAAGCTTTGTTGGGACCAAGGAAAACTGCCTCAGGACCTTCGTGATGCCACCATCATCACCCTGTACAAAAACAAAGGCGAGAAATCAGACTGCTGAAACTACAGGGGAATCACGCTGCTCTCCATTGCAGGCAAAATCTTCGCTAGGATTCTACTAAATAGAATAATACCTAGTGTCGCCGAGAATATTCTCCCAGAATCACAGTGCGGCTTTTGCGCAAACAGAGGAACTACTGACATGGTCTTTGCCCTCAGATAGCTCCAAGAAAAGTGCAGAGAACAAAACAAAGGACTCTACATCACCTTTGTTGACCTCACCAAAGCCTTCGACACCGTGAGCAGGAAAGGGCTTTGGCAAATACTAGAGCGCATCGGATGTCCCCCAAAGTTCCTCAACATGATTATCCAACTGCACGAAAACCAACAAGGTCGGGTCAGATACAGCAATGAGCTCTCTGAACCCTTCTCCATTAACAATGGCGTGAAGCAAGGCTGTGTTCTCGCACCAACCCTCTTTTCAATCTTCTTCAGCATGATGCTGAACCAAGCCGTGAAAGACCCCAACAATGAAGACGCTGTTTACATCCGGTACCGCACGGATGGCAGTCTCTTCAATCTGAGGCGCCTGCAAGCTCACACCAAGACACAAGAGAAACTTGTCCGTGAACTACTCTTTGCAGATGATGCCACTTTAGTTGCCCATTCAGAGCCAGCTCTTCAGAGCTTGACGTCCTGCTTTGCGGAAACTGCCAAAATGTTTGGCCTGGAAGTCAGCCTGAAGAAAACTGAGGTCCTCCATCAGCCAGCTCCCCACCATGACTACCAGCCCCACCCCCACATTTCCATCGGGCACACAAAACTCAAAACGGTCAACCAGTTTACCTATCTCGGCTGCACCATTTCACCAGATGAAAGGATCGACAATGAGATAGACAACAGACTCGCCAAGGCAAATAGCGCCTTTGTAAGACAACACAAAAGAGTCTGGAAAAACAACCAACTTAAAAACCTCACAAAGATAAGCGTATACAGAGCCGTTGTCATACCCACACTCCTGTTCGGCTCCAAATCATGGGTCCTCTACCGGCATCACCTACGGCTCCTAGAACGCTTCCACCAGCGTTGTCTCCGCTCCATCCTCAACATCCATTGGAGCTCTTTCATCCCTAACGTCGAAGTACTCGAGATGGCAGAGGTCGACAGCATCGAGTCCATGCTGCTGAAGATCCAGCTGCGCTGGGTGGGTCACGTCTCCAGAATGGAGGACCATCGCCTTCCCAAGATCGTGTTATATGGCGACTCTCCACTGGCCACCGTGACAGAGGTGCACCAAAGAAAAGGTACAAGGACTGCCTAAAGAAATCCCTTGGTGCCTGCCACATTGACCACCGCCAGTGGGCTGATATCGCCTCAAACCGTGCATCTTGGCGCCTCACAGTTTGGCGGGCAGCAACCTCCTTTGAAGAAGACCGCAGAGCCCACCTCACTGACAAAAGGCAAAGGAGGAAAAACCCAACACCCAACCCCAACCAACCAATTTTCCCCTGCAGCCGCTGCAGCCGTGTCTGCCTGTCCCGCATCGGACTTGTCAGCCACAAATGAGCCTGCAGCTGACGTGGACTTTTACCCCCTCCATAAATCTTCGTCCGCGAAGCCAAGCCAAAGAAAAGAAAACTAAAATAGGGGGAATTGTGGATGATGAAGAGGGTTTACAAAGATTGCAGAGGGGTTTAAACTGCTTAGAGGAGTGGCCAGAAAGATGCCAGATGGAGTTTAATGCTGATAAGTGTAGGGTGCTCCATTTTGGAAAGAATAATCAAAGTAAAACATATGTGGTAATTGGGAGGGTATTGAAGAATGCAGTGGAGCAGAAAGATCTAGGAATAATGGTGCATTGTTCCCTGAAGGTAGGGGCACATGTGGGTAGGGTGGTGAAGAAGGCCTTTAGTATGCTTGCCTATATAAATCAGTGCATAGAATATAGGAGTTGGGAAGTAATGATGAAACTGTACAAGGCATTGGTGAGGCCAAATTTAGAGTTATGTGTGCAGTTCTGATCACCGATTTATAGGAAGGATATTAACAAGATAGAGAGAGTGCAGAGAAGATTTACAAAAATGTTGCCTGGCTTTCAGCATTTGGAATACAAGGAAAGATTTAGCAAATTAGGTCTTTATTCCTTGGAACGTAGAAGGCTGAGAGGGGATTTGATAGAGGTGTTTAAGATAATGAGAGGGATAGATAGAGTTGATGTGGAAAGGCTTTTACCATTGAGAGTAGGAGAGATGGATACAAGAGGTCATGGGTTGAGAGTTGACAGGCAAAGTTTAGGAGTAACATGAGGGGGAACTTCTTTCCTCAAATAGTGGTTATTGTGTGGAATTGGCTTCCGGGAAAGGTGGTGGAGGAAGGGTCAATTTTGTCATTTAAGAAAGAGTTGGATAAGTATATAGATGGGAGGGGGATAGAGGGATATGGGCAGAGTGCTGGTAAGTGGGATTAGAGGAGGGTACTTGGGTCAGTGTGGACTAGAAGGGCCAAATTGGCCAGTTTCCATGCTGTAATTGTTATATGGTTATATGATATGAGAGATCTTTAGTGGTCGTCTGATTAGTGATGCATGATGTTAGGTAATGATCAGAGAGGTTACTTGGTTTGTACCGGGGACAATAATTTTGCAAGTTACTGAGGAAAATCATTCACTCTATCAAGGAGTCCATTCAGCCCATGATGATAATACTGTACTTCCCTTCTCAGCTCAGCTGAGAAATTTGGGCTGTGAATGCTATAGTGACCTTCCCCTGGAACAGCACTGCTTAACTTGTTCCTGTTTCTCCTCAGGTTCTTAGGATCTGGTTTCTTAGCCTCCCTTCAAATGGTTCCAGAAATTGGCCAATTTAAACTGGATGGAAGAGAATGGATGAAAATATTTTGAAAAATGTTGAGGGCTTTATTAGGAAATTGTACCTATGTGAGGATTTGGTGAAAATATAGCAATATTCAAGCTGTTGTGAAATTCCTTCAACTGATCCCCACAGCATGTAGTACAATGTTGTCAGTGTAATCTGGAGAAAACCATAGCAGTCATCTGACTAATTAGAAATGCTGACAATGCTTAGAATCATAGAGTTATACAGCAAAGAAACTGGCCTTTGGTCCAACTCTTCCTTGCCAACCATAGTCTCTAACTGAGTTCATTTGCCCGCATTTGGCCCATATCCCTCAAAACATTTCCTCTCTGTGTACCTATCTAAATATTTTTAAATACAGGTACACAATCCTTTATCCGAAACCCTTGGAGGACAGTGTGTTCCGAATTTTGGATTTTTCCGGATTTCAGAACAAATGCCAGCTGCCCCAAATTTAAGCACACCCGAATTGTGCTGCCATATTCACCCCCTTCCAGTAGTGCTACCATCTCTCTCTACCCTCCCACCCCCACCTGAGTTGCGCTGCCATCTCTCTCTCTCTCTCTCTCTCTCTCTCTCTCTCTCTCTCTCTATGTCCAGATAAAGGATTGTGTACCTGTATTGTAATTGCACGAACCTCTCTCACTTCCCCTAGCAGCTCATTCAAATTATCTACCACCTTCTAACTGAAAAAGGGGACCCTCAGATCCACTTTAAATCTTTCCTCCCTCACCTTCATTCTATGCCCTCTTCTAATAAAAAAAACTGTAACCTCTTGACATCTTTGACTCTCATGATTTTATAAACCTTCATCAGGTTCCATGCCAGTCGAATATCTGGGCCTAAGTCTTTGTTCAGGACTAAGGCCCAAAAAGTTGATGTCCTTTACTTTCTCTGCATGCTGCATGATCTAATGAGTTTCTCCAGCACTTTAGGTAAGTGGTCTTAATTTTAATAGGAAATTAATTAGTACAACATATTATGTGTACAAATCAAATTTTATACAATTAGCCCTTGACTGTGAAAGGTTATGCAGTCTTATTTCTAGGCAATAGTGTGATCATAGCTTGGATTGGGCCTCCCTCTGCAAAATATACTGGATGTCTTGGGGGATGTCCAGCAATGTTGTTGCTGTTGAAAGAGGTGTAGCAGTATTCAAGAGGGGACGTTCAATTTTTTAGGAATAACAAAAGTTTTGGAGCTTGATGGTATTATTATGTAATGAAGCCAGTACAGGCAAGAAGCCCATGTTGACACAATTGCAGCTGTGAAGCTTCACCATTTGAAAATTAAGCATTTAGAGGATCCCTGCCAGCAGCAGAGCAGTTTATTCTGCTTTGGAGGTGCTGTAGAAAGAAGGAACAAAACATCCATAATTCAGAGACTTCGATGAAAATGACTAAGTCGCCAATTGGAGAATATCTTCCAATATGAGTACTTCAAGCATTTTCCTTTACCAAGTGCTTTCTCCCTCATTTTCATACAGTTAGATAAAAAGCTGAAAAGTGAATTTGACTCCTCTCCACCATTTGAAAACTTCCGTTCTAATTTCATGGGGAAAACTGTATCCCCCACAGCTGTTAATCCATGTCTGTCCAGCTGAGAATATACAGAAAATCCAGAGATGCGTCATGGTCAAAAGCAAAAATATCTTCATATGATTGTTTGCATTTATTTCTTAAACACCTCTCTATAAAGTAGATAGTCTATCTAGTGGGCTAGTATTTCACAACTGATAATATCTGCTGCAGTCGCTGAAGGAAAAATTTACCTCCACCTTCTGGCAAAATAAAATGCACAGAACATTTGCTGGAGTGCTCCTTATGCTGTTACTTTCCTGGCATAAGTGTAGAGATTTGGCTGAAATAAGAGCAGTATTAATGGGGATTCCCAAGTTGTATTTTTCTATCAAAATTGAAAGCTTGGCTATTCCTCATGCTTGCCGTGGATTCTGCTCCCGTCTTTATTGCCAGTTTTGAAGTGCATTAAGAGAAGAAAAAAACACGCGCAGCTCTGATTTAAACTTTTGACTTTTAGAATCCAATTTCACAGGTAAAAGGGCATAATGATTACAGCAGTTTCAAATCATTCATCTAAGTACTGAATAACCATGTTCTTCGATTAATAGAATTAACTTTATTTAACTGTATTTGATACCTAGTGCAAAGATCACTACTGCTTTTTTCTTTCTGGGGATAGGATCCCTTTTCCTATTTCACCTCTTGCTTGCACCCCCAAATTTCACACGTCAAATTCCTATCGCTTCCCATTCTTAGGTGACAGCCCCTTAGATATGTAAAATGTTCCGCTCTGTGGCTCTCTGCGAGTAATTCCTTCTGCTGTCCCGTTAAACTGCTTGTCCCCATAACCTCGTCACCCTCCTCATTCTTTTTCATCCTCTTTCTGCGACATTTGGCATGGTTGATCACTGAAATTTTCTTCACATTTTCCTCTTCCTTTTCTCATTTTTGACAATTTGTTCCCCAACACAGCTAATTTATCTCTTCAATCCTCTCTTATTAACCTCACCTATGGCCATTTGTTTATCCTTGTTGAGTTTTATTTGAGAACATAGTTCTTGATAGATTTGGGGATACATGTGTCTTTGGTCACTTATAGCAATCACATAATCTAATTGGGAATTGATGCTTATGCTTGAAATACAAACACAGTTATTGGGCATAAAGTAATAAATCTGTACCTACACTTAGAGTGTAAATACTGCCTGGTCCTTCAGCAGTGAGAATGCATTTATGCTGACAGTGTAAAGCACCTGTCCTGACCATCCAGCGGGCAATAAGTTCCTGTCATCCAACAGCTTCAAGACTTTATGGTAAATTGATGCTGCTTGAGAGATTGAGCAACAAATGCAAACAATTAGTACAGAATGAATCAGCTGTGAGAAGTATCCAGAGTATGCAATGATAATAGAAGCCCACTGGGGAAAAATTGTTAACTTCCAGTTAAGTTTATGCTCTCTGATATTTACTTCTGTTAAATGCAGTAATTTCCCCAAGTTCCACACTAACTAGTTTGTTACTCTGTCGAAAATGCATCATTGTTAAATCAGCAAACATTTATAAACCTGCAGTGATTACTAGAAATAACTGTCAATATGTTATTTTGCAATGTTATTTTTGAAGCAGCGTTTTCCTGTGGAAAGTGCTGTGTAAGCAAAAAAATAGTTAGTGTAGTCAAATAAAGTTAAAGAGAACCATCTGTTTAGTTTAAATCTCTGAAATGGAGCTTTCCAGCAGTCACTGGGTGATACATTGTCAGGAATGGAGCTCACAGTCAGCTGGCTCAATAAAACTGAAGTGTTTCATTCGGTTTCCTTTTTCTCAATCAGTTCTTTCTGTTTTCTTACAGCTGACTGAATCATATCATGTTTGACTCAACACACTTCCTCAAAATAAGTAATGAGTCATTTCAGTGGTGATTTCCACATTTCACTCTTCCAGAGAATTTGAAAGAATTCAAACCACCTTAATAATGATTTGGGGCTCAAGCAAGAAATACAAAACATTGGGTTGTTAGAGGTGTAAGTGATAATGGAAATTGTGAAACTTTCCAAAGTTCAATTTCTCATTTACAGAAATAAAACATTACGCTGGATGATGGTGTGGTTTAAATATTGACCTTTCATCCATGATATGGCCTGTAATCCAATACAGAAGAGAAGCTCAGGGCTTGCTTCTTCCAACATGAATCCTGAAAGCCAAAAGATTGGGGAAACAATATCCACATTCATACACAAATTCTTTACTTTGAACTATATAAGGTAATAATTAAAAATTCTCCAGGAAGAATTTGTCCTTCAGAAGTGGAGGATAATTCAAGGAAGACATTGCTTTGGACATTGCACCGCATGCACACAGGAACAGTGGAAGTCTAGCTTTATCATTAGAATGAGTTGTGAAAAATTGTGCTCCATAAATCTAGCTTTGCGATCTGCAGAATTATTTGCAGCAAAACCTGTGGATGTGGCAGAATTGTCAAGAACTGTAATATTCCTTTTGTTGTGTTTCATAGGACATGCAAATTTTGTCTTCATTAACAATTGGATTAAAGGGTTTTTGGCAAAGTGCAGAATGGTCCAGATGCAATTCTCTGTTTACTGAATCCTAACCTCCTTCTATCAATCTCTTCTCCAGAAAAGCATGACATTTCTTAGTATTGCAGGATGGATGAGTGAGTAATAATATTTTTCAGTGCCAAACATTGCATGATTGTAATATGTTATGAACTGACTGAACCTTCTAAAATTATTGGGTTCATTCCCATCATAGCTCCAGGGGTAAACTGTAGAACAGCTGTAAATGAAACTGACTGAAAAAGCTGATCCATGGCCATGGCTCTTTGATAAATGAAATAAAGCTTTTGTTGGGGTAGTAAATGAGCCCATAGCTTGGGACTACAAATGATAAGCAATTCTATGTCCCAATTATAGATAATTGGAAATAACAACCCCCCATTTTGCTAATGCTGATATTGTTGCCTTTGGTTGTCCAGGCAAATGACCTTCAATATAATGAACAACAAAAGATGCATGGGAAGTTTATTTTCCTTGAAACAAAATTGTTAGGAATTTCCTTTAATTCAGTTGGAAAAATCCTTACTTGAGTCAGAGGTTGCAAGGCCAAAGCCTCATCTTTAATAGTCCAGCAAAGACTGGAAAATCTTCATGGACATTCTGAGCAGGATTATTCCCAGTGTATCCTATTCTTTTCTGCCTTCCCTCTAATAATATAATGTGATAGCCCACAGAGTCCTCTTGCCCAGACAACTTTACTTTGATTTTAAGGTATTAAGGTGCATATTGCCATCAGAGTATTGGATATGTCACCAATAGATGTATTTCAACCTGTGAATTGTTTTGTTTACTTTTCATTCAATGGAAAGAATGCAAAGATATGGAAAATATATTTTTGCATTTAGAAAAGATGCACAACACATTTTTAAATGAAATGTATAAATAGATAAAAGAATGTACAGAAAATTTGACTTTTTTAATACAGTAGACATTTCCTTTTCACCTATTATCTCATAATGGTGGGATAGAAAGGCTAATCCATCATTTGTTATTTTTGTATTATATAATTTGGCAAGCAACTCTCACTTTGAGATGTTTCAAAATACATGCACTTAGAAAGTTAGCATTCTTTTCCATGGCAAATATCTTTCAGAAAAGATTGTGTCATTGACAATGTACCTTTTAAGGGAATGTATAGTGGGATCAGGAGTGACAAGCTAAATTCTTCAGTTCTAGGTAGAGGAATCATTCTCTTCAAGCCAATGTGTGGAAAGCAAAACAAGATGAATGTGGTTTCTCATTCCAATGATCATCGAAGTAGCTCATGGGGAGATAGTGAGTAACTACAGATGATGAACCAATTTAGTGAAGATTGTGAAAAAGTTGTCAATTTTAGCTTAGTAATATCACACACATTCATAACTGATAGAGTTATGGGTTTCTGACTTAAAGGCAAAGGTGTTACTACTGATATTTGATATATAGACTGGAGTGACTCACCTGTTTGTATTGACAGTGAAGATATTTTTGGAAGAAAACACTGAACTGAAGACACAGGATACTGCAAATATTGAATTCTAGAACAAAAAAATAAATTGCTGAAGGAACTCGGCAGGTCAAACACTTCATCAAGACTGAACTTTGATTTCCTGCCCAGAAATTTAAAAATCACTCAAAGAAAAGCATGCCAAGAAATATTAGCCGTGACTTTAGGCTACCATAATTCTTGAAGCCATTATTTATCCCTAAAATAGTATTTCATTAATTCCAAAGCAATTTGGACATCCAAAGACTGGAATAGGTACTAAAAGGGGGACTTCTGGTTTTTGTGTTTAGATTAGACTTTTTAGACAACCCCATTCATTCTGAAAATTTTGAGATTAATTCTTTTGAATCAATTCCAACATTTGAAAAAGAACAAATAGGGAAGACATTTAAAAAAAAATCAAGGGCCATCAGAACTGTCTGTCTAGCATAAAATTGCTTCTATAATACAGGTGTGAAGATGTCACACAATAAGTTTATGTTTGAATTCTACAAGAATCTTTCCTCAAATTACTTTAACACAACTGAAAAATCCTCACCAAGCTGCATCACATCCTAGATTGTGAAAAAGTTTATAACTTGCCTTGATAAATCTCAATATTGATTCAGCAACTAATCGGTACATTTTCTCCAAATAAGTTGATCAGTTCATAAAGGCAAACAAAAATCAACCTGACGGCAGCACTTATGGGATTTGGAATGATGCATGTTGTGTCCAGAAAACAAAAATATATTGTTGACTGAAACAGAAGCAGAGGATGTTAAAATACATGGAGTTATCAGTTCAGATGAGTAGAATCCTGAATAAAAATCATTATTTTATTTTTCAGTGAATAGTATCCTGACTTATACCTTGATGACAACTTGATAGTAACTTCTGTCTTTAAAAGAAGGACCTATGGTGGCAGGTATGCACATGACATGGATGACATGTGGATAGAATAGATCATGAAGCAGAAAGGTATAGTTCACTTAGCTCAACGGGCATCACTGGGAAATACGTTTGAATTTTTTGTAAGGAAATCAAAGCAGGGAATATCAATTAAACTGAATCAACATGATGTAATAAAAGGGAATGTTTTAAGAATTCTTAGATGATGCCAGGTGGACAGAGGACACCATGTAAATCAAACATGTTTGGATTTTTCAAAAGTATATGATTAAATGCCTCTTAAAAGATTATTACAAAAATTGATATACTATCTTAGATAGGAGAATGGGTTAAATAGCAGAAAAATGGAAAGTGGGAAAATGAAAAGTTCCGCTGGTGGAGTAGCACTGAGATCATTGTTGGGTCTCAACTATTTACAGTCTACAGCAAAGTGATTAAGTTTATTGTGGACAGATTTGCCATTAATGAAAGGTAAAACAAAAATGAAACAAGGTATGCAATGTAAGAGGACAAAATTATCTTAAACGTGATAGAGGTAGTTTAAATGTATGAGCAGGAAATATGAGGTTATTTATTTTTTAGGGAGAATTGAAAAAATGTATTATTTTAATGGAGAAAATACAGAATACTGCATCACTGAGAGAGTCAAGATCTCCTTGTACAAAAATTGCAGGAAGTTTACAGTGATATAACAAGCAAGAAGGAACACATGCAGAATAATACCCCAACTCCCCCCCCCCCCACCCCCACCAATGAAATGAAGTATCAGAGTAAAGGAATCTTACTACAGTGTGACAGAGTACGTGTAAGATCATTGGATTTGATTTTGATCTCTTTATTTTAGGAAGGATTTTCTTGCATGTGAGATAGTTCAGAAAATGTTAGCTTGGATGATTCCTGAGTTGAAGGAGTAACATTATGAAGCATTGTAAGCTGGCTCCATTTCAAAGAATTTAGAAAAACTGGAGATGACCTGATTGAAAGATAAAAATTTGGAGGAGGCTTGATAGAATTGAAGATGCTACAGAGTGTCAAAAAATCTAAGAGTAGAGTCAACCCTTTAAGATGGCTGTGGTGAAATTCCTTCTCTGACAGGATTATGAATCCTTGGCATTCAACACCCTACAGAGTAGAAACTCTGAGTGATTGAATATTATCATGGCTGAGAGATTTATAATCATAAGATAATGAGAATTAGACAGGTAATTGGAGGTCAAGATCAGATCAGACATGATCTTATTGTGTTACATTGAAACACAACAGATGTCAAATGCTGGAATCTGGATCAAGGAACAATCTGCTGGAGGAACTCAGAGGTCCAGCTGAATCTATGGGGGGGGGGGAGGGGGAATTGCCAACATATTGGGTCTTGATGAAAACTTTTGACAATTCCTCATCCCCACAGACGTTGCTTTACCCATTGAGTTCCCCCAGCCAAATGTTTTTTGGTGGGTTATTTTTCCTAATGTTTATTGTTTATTGTTCCTATGTTACTTGTTGTAATATTTGGAGTTCCCATTCTAATAAAAAAATGGCACTGCTGGAGCATATGTAATGGCAGTGCAGCCGCTGGTGTGGACCTGCGGATAGTGAGAAGCAGAGACATAATACAGTGTCCATAATACAGGGTCTGCAGGGTCCAACCATTCAGTCCAATTGCCATCAGCTCCGAACAGGCTTTAAACAGCTGGTTAAAGGAGTCTATGGTGATTTATTTTAAAATCCCTCAAGAACGGGGTTTGGACCTAAAAAAGTTGTGGCCATGAGGGGTAGCAGACTCTGGGGAAGTAGAGGACTGGTCCAAGGGCTAGAAAACAGGTGCAACACCCCCATTTAAGAAGAAGAAGCAGAGGAGACAACCCACAGGATGGTGACCACATCAGCGGACCATGAGGGGTTTGGAGGCTGAAGAATATGCAGACATTGGGCTATTAGTTGACTCAAGGTGAGGAATCCATGCAGGCTAGTGGGTGCTGATGACTGTTGTCAATGGATTCACACCAGGCCGCAGACTTCTGGAGACTAGCTTGACACTGGCTGAAAGGGAATCAGATATTGCAACCGAGATGAGAGAAGGTGCTGAAGGCTTCCTGATCATGTCAGAAGTGTGCATTTTGGTCTCGTATTGCTACAGGTTTGGACTGAAGGCTGTGTGACTGTGGAGGCTGCGGGAACTTTGGAGCCAAATCCATGGATACAAGTGACTCTGGAAGGACTCTCTTTTGCTTCACTTTCTCTGACTGTAAGGGGTGGTGGACATTTTCTACTGTTAGTGAATCTTTCTCTGCCTTACTGCAGACTAAGCAAAATTTTGGGTGATAACACATTTTCTGCTCTGTTATATGACAACAAAAGAAGCTTGAATAAATCTCCAATTTTCTCTTCAATTTTTAGTTACTCATTAATGCTTAACACCTTGACCAGGCTTTCAGTCAGTTCTGATTTTCTATATCAGATATTTAATATTCAATAAGTTACATTAGGATGCTTGACCATATTGAATATCGCCCAACAATGTAAGTTTTTTTTTTGGTGCTTATTCTGTAACCATTCAAGAAGAAAATCATTACATTCACTCTTTGGAAACTTGAATGATTCCAAAGGCAATGACTTATTTTGCTTGCATGCTTTC
The DNA here is from genome assembly GCF_036971445.1 of Narcine bancroftii. Lineage (NCBI taxonomy): Eukaryota > Metazoa > Chordata > Chondrichthyes > Torpediniformes > Narcinidae > Narcine > Narcine bancroftii. Next base: position 177,137,686 of record NC_091474.1, on the reverse strand, counting down.
CTCACATATTAACAACATTAAGTAAGCATTTAAGATACAAAGTTCACAAAACTAGCCAGCAGCCCATCAGCTATTGACTAGTCCACCAAGATTCAAGATTTTATTTATTGTCATGTACACAAAATACACACAAATATTTTTTCTTTGTTTGCCCTGTCAAGGCACACAAATTGGTGCTTCTAGTCCAGTAGCACTATCAAGATGTGAAAGACAAGCAAACCATGCCCATTCAGAGTCATCAAGTATCTGTGGATCCTGCTGTCTCCTCCGAGGCCATCACATCCAGTGCCCCTGCAATCTTTGTCACTGCACAGCCTCCTGCCTGGATCAGTGGTGAACCCAAGCTTGAGGCATCCTCCTCAGCGGCTTATTCCAAACCCTCAAAGTGATTAGGAATAGGCACTCTCCAGAATCCTGTTTTCAACATCCGGTCCCCAGAAGATTGTTGTCAGCAGCTTGTGGCATGGTGTGGTCTTTGGCTGCTGAGCACAGTGTTGGAACCAAGTCCACTGCTATGGTTCCCTACTCTGTAGGGTCCTCTCCCAGGCATCCCATTCTCAGCAGAGGATGTTCTCCCACTCTGGGACCCTGCACTGATCTACTGCTTCCTTGGAGCCCACGACCCTTGAAATTAGGGCTGCTGAATGTGAGTGGCTGCCATCTTGGATTTCTGTTGCAAAAATATACTGACATCAGCACCATTTTATAGGCAACTTAATCCTGTACTGGGTCATTACATGGATGGCCAGGAAATAAGGCTCCATGGAGGAGTACTGAGTCCCCTCTGGCCCTCCTGAATCCACACTAGTGGCAACGCTGCCATTACTGTAGCTGCAGCAGCACTGCCTTCTTGATAAATTCCATTACTCATACCATAACACGATAAAATAATAGGACTTAACAAAGTCAAGAACAGCTTGACTTGCCTAAATAGGATTCAAAACAAAGTTTTTCTCTTCGTCTTAATATATATGACAATAAGTAATTCAATTAATTGATTCAAATTAATAGTGTTTGGAAAGTTGTTCTTAATGAAATGTACAAATTTCCTAAAGGGATTGACAGTCCAGATGCAGAGGAGGTGTTTCCCTTCACTGAAGATTCTAGGCCTGAACCCAGTTTGTAAATATGAGATACAGAGAAATTTCTGCCCACAGGGTGATGAATCTTTGAACGACACCACCCCAAATTTCCAATATACATTGATTTTTTTTTGTCTATTTATTTGCACCCATTTCTCACACAGTGTGAGAATGTATTAGAAATTGTAGAATTCATGGCCTTTCATTGAAAACAAATAGGACAATGCAGGTGAATGATGTTAAGAGAAACATTGCATAACATTATTGTAACTAGTGTACATGCCAACACACAAGCAAAAAAAAAAAATTGCACCATTACAGGAAAGCCACATAATATTTACTGTAAATGATTGTGAAGAGCAAAATTAATAGAACTACCTTCATCATTAAAAAAAACTGGTAACCCCAGACCAGATTTCAGTAAAAGAAATATGATGAATTGTTCTTGTATCTTTTCACAACTTATTTTGGATTGCCAAATAAGATTTAACAATCTGATGTAAGAGAATCTGCAATATTTAAAAATAAATTCCAACCTTCAGAATCAGCTGAGGGTATTAGTTTATTTCACATGATTGTCAGGCCCCTTGAGTCACCATGGTTATTGTTCAGTTTCTGTTTATACTTGGTACAGATCATATTCCTTCCTCTCAAACTTATTTGTGGTGTATTTATGAAATTCCCCTGCTTCTCCATCGAAACATAACTTTCTATAACTGCAATATACAAACGTTTAGTATCTTTATAGCCATTATGAACCAAAGTCAAAGCAAAAGCAGCATGAAAGTAAAGACGTGTGTGTGTGTGTGTGTGTGTGTGTGTGTGTGTGTGTGTGTGTGTGTATTTGTGTGTGTGTGTGTGTGTGTGGTGTGTGTGTGTGTGTGTGTGTGTGTGTGTGTGTGTGTGTGTGTGTGTGTGTGTGTGTGTGGTTTTTTTTAATAAAGAGTAATTTGAAGCCTTAGGAAGCTCTTATTTATTTTGAGTTTTTCAAATGTTATGCTTTGTGAAGGAAGTTGTCTTTTATCAGGTGCCAACACAAAATGCTGGAGAAGCTCTGCAAGTCAAGCAATGTCCTTTATGTATCAAAGGTACTTTTACATTTATTACATAAAGGACACTGTTTGACCTGCTGAGCTTCTCCAATATTTTGTGTTTTATTTCAAGCACGGTGTCTACAGATTTTTGTTGTTTACTTTATCAGGTGCATACCATTTTGACTTTCAAATCCTGATTAGCTCTGGCCAGTCATAATGCAAGATCTGCTAAATGAAACAATTTATTTCTAGTTACTTAGTTTAACTTAATCTGTATGATCTTACACATCTACCAAATATTCCTTTCGTCCTCTGATTTTTTTTTGTTCCATTTAAAATATTCAAGATCTTGATGCAGTCACATATGGTAAATTTGAAGTCACAGCAGAAATACTGTGGTCACTTTAAAATTACTGCAATAAAGAAAATGTGAGTCAAACTGGCTCAAACCTTCATGGAGAAAACCGTAGAGTTATGAGAGGCTAAGTTCTACCCACATTAGTCATCGATGAAAAATGTAAACCTGTAAAAATGCACTGGAGAGATCTAGGTAAGATGTGATATATATTAGTTAAATGCTGGGCAAGATGTTAGCTGAAGATTTGGAGGTTGTTACTACTTTGGATGAGATAGTTATGTTTTGTATCATGCTTGTTAAGTCAAATACTGGCTGTAATAAAAGTTGTGTTTGTTTGTTGCCCCAGATTTTAGTGAGAAAATGAATGGAAGTGACACTCATCTCCAGAGACTAGTTCCAGTGGAACCCATAATATAAGATGAAAACTGTTGAGGAGTAACATCATTAATGTCTCCTAACAGAAAATCCCAACCTTGGTTATAATGTCACCTCCAGTAAAAGAGTGTCAACACTGAGTCTAACATGCAACTTGTCAGCAGCTAAATGATTGGTGGTCCAGGGAAGGTGTTTGAAAACCTCTCAGTAAGTTCTGAAGCTATCAAAACAAAATGTAGTCTGTAAAATGGGAATGGGAAAAGGGATCTGGGAGAATTCTGGGGTGGGGGTAGGATAGGAAGGTAGAAGAGAGAGTCACAGATCACAGGGGCTAAGTAATAAAGGGAAATTATGGCAGCAGGAGGGAAATGATCGCCAGGGGGAGAAGGAGGAGAAGGGATAATATATGGGAATATGGCGAGGAGTTGGGGATTGTGGTAAGGCTATGGATTATTGTTGTTGCTTTTCCCCTTTTTCTTTTCTTGTTGATTTTTTTCCCAACCTGTCTTTTTTTTTGGTTCAGTTGTCTTTGTGGTTTTTTTTTAACTTTCCCAGAGTTGTCACAGGCCTGATGGGCAGAAGCATATGGCTGAAAGAAGAAGGTTGGACGGATGGTGAAAATGGGGTGTTGGAGGTATCGGGGTGGTGTAGAATTTTTTTTTTTTTTGGCACACATTAAAAGAATGGGCGTGGATCTGCCTTTTTCTCCAAAAAACACATCTAGTGGATTGGGAACACCAAAAATTAAAGAGGGAATGGGTAGATGAGCTAATAGCTTCCTCGTTTGGCTCAAAGGCAAGGGGGTGGCAATTCTGATAGGTAATAGCGTTCTGGTGAGAGTGCAGAAAGTGACTACTGATAAAACAGGAAGATTTGTAATGGTACACTGTCCGGTATATTCAGAATCATAATATTTATGTCTCCAATTTTGATGATGAAAAATTTATACAAGATACTTCCCTAAAATTGGCAGAGGGAAAGGAGAACATTTTTTGTTGGGGGGTACTTTAACTTTTGTCTGGATGCTGTCTTAGATAAATTGACTAAGAAAATAACTAAAACAATAGTGGCAAGTGCTACCACCGGTTGAATGAATATAGAGGCAGAAGCATCTGAGGGAGAGGGACTATTCCTTCTATTCAAAACAACATGACTATTAGTCTAGAATAGATTTTTTTTTCCTGGCTTCAGCCCATATAGAGGGTAGAATCATGGAGTCTGAGTCTCTCAGACCAATCACCCCTAATATTAACAATAGAAATACCAGACAAGCAGGATAAGGTATACAGGTGGTGTCTTAATGCATTGCTGTTAAAGAAACTGGAGTTTTGTACATTTTTTTAACTTTATTTATTCATTCAAAAAACAAATAATATATGACATATACAGCAATTAAACATGAACATGAACATTTTATATATATATATATATATATAAAATAAAAAAAATAAAAAGAAGAAAGAGAGAACCCACCCCCCTTCAGCCAACTCTCCTAAGGAGAGCCATACAAAAATAAGAAAAAAAGGATATTTAATAAAGTTAAATATACATATTAAAATCTAATCAATGTAAATTGAAATGTAAATATTCTGAATATAACAGCCACTTATTAATAAAAAATATATAATTATCATGCAGAACATACATAATTTTTCCATTATTAAACAAGATTTCATCTCATTATGCCATCTATCAATCATATTTGTATCTTTCCACATACTAGCAATACATTTTTTTGCTACAGATAAAGCTAATTATATAAAAGCAAGCTGAAACTTATCTAATCCCAAGCCTTTCAGAGGTTGCAAACTACCCAATAAAAATACTGTTGGATCTAAAACTATTTTAACCTTACACAGATATTCTAAAAACGATTGAATTTTCCTCCAAAAAGATTGTATATGTATACATGACCAAACAGCAAGAAAAAATGTTCCAATCATCTCTTTCTTTCTCTTTGGCTTGGCTTCGCGGACGAAGATTTATGGAGGGGTAATGTCCACGTCAGCTGCAGGCTCGTTTGTGGCTGACAAGTCTGATGCGGGACAGGCAGACACGGTTGCAGCGGTTGCAAGGGAAAATTGGTTTGTTGGGGTTGGGTGTTCATCACCACATCTAAAACACAAATCTGATTAATTAAAAGCATTTTTAAAAATATTTCAGATGTCAAATATAATTGATTTAAAAATTGTAATTAAACATTGCATAATGTGCATTTATCAATCTAGTTACACAATCATAACAGATATCTAATCAATCCTCTTCAGAAAAAATAAAACCAATATCCGCTTCCCATTTAATTTTAGATCTATCCCAACCTTTTTTATCCATACCATCCTGTAATATTTGATACATAAATGAAATATAACCTTTATCTGGTACCTTCATAAGAAAAGTTTCAAATTTAGTAATTTTAGGTAAAATCATCTTTCTACCAAACATACATTTTACCAAAGATCGAATTTGATAATAAAGAAATAAAGAATTCTTATCAATACCCAAATCTTCCCTCATGTGATTAAAAGATAAAAACTTACCCTCTTTAAAACAACCTCCCAAATTTTTCACACCTTTAAATCTCCAATGCAATAAACTTTGATTATGTATTGAAAAAAAAATAAGTTGATTATTATACAATGGAGTCAAAGCCAATAATTTACCCCTAAAACCTATCATTTTATTTTTCTTTATCCATAATTTCATTAAATGTTTTAGTATAGGCAGATTATATTGTTGTAACAAATTCATATTTGGCCTAAACAAAAATTGATGTATTTCAAATTCAGAAATACTTGCCATCTCAATTTTAGCCCAACGAGGAGGCCGTACCAAATCCATCAATGAACTAATAAATTTAAGATGTACTGCTTCATAATAATTTTGAAAATGTGGTAAATGTAATGCCCCTAACTCATATTTCCAAGTTAATTTAGTCAAAGCCACTCTTGAAAATTTAACCCTCCATAAAAACTCCCTAACCATTTAAATCTCGGAAAAAAATTTTATCAAGTAAATACGGAATAAATTGAAACAAATATTGTATACGTGGAAAGATATTCATCTTAATTGTATTTATCCTTCCCATTAAATTAATAGGAAAATCTTTCCATTTAATCAAATCAGTTTTAATTTTTTTCATTAACGGAACATAATTTAATTTATATAAAGATTGATAATTAACATTCAAAATTATTCATGATATTTAATTCTATCAGTCCACTTCACATTAATAATATTCTTATAAACTGAATAATCTCCTTCACTTATCGATAATATTTCACTTTTTTCCCCAATTAACTTTATATCCAGAAAGACATTCATATTGTATTAAACATTCTTTCAAATGCAAAAGTGACTGAGCTGGGTTTATTAAATACACCAATACGTCATCAACAAATAAATTAATTCTATACTCCTCAGCTAAAACTTTCATACCTTGTATCTGTGTATTTTGTCTTATCAACTATGCTAAAGGTTCAATCACTAACTCAAACAAAGCTGGTGATAAAGGACAACCTTGACGAGTTGATTGAGTTAACTTAAAAGATTTCGAAATCAAACCATTCGTCAATACTCTAGCTACTGGTTTACTATATAGAGCCCTAATCCAACCAATAAAAGAAGGATCAAACTTAAATTTCTCCAAAACTTTAAACAAAAATTTCCATTCAATTCTATCAAATGCTTTTTCTGTATCTAAGGTTATCACCATCGGGTGATCTAAAGATTGTCGAAATCTATTTATCAAACTAATCACTCGCAAAATGTTATCTGAAGCATATCTATTCTTTATAAAACCTGTTTAATCAATGTGAATCAACTTTGGTAAAAATTTAGCCAGTCTATTCGCTAATATTTTAGCTATTATTTTATAATCTACATTTAACAACCAAATTGGCCTATATGAAGATACCTTCAAAGGATCTCTATCTTTTTTAGGAATTACTGAAATTAAAGCACTAGAATGAGACTCAGGTAAATCATAATTTTCTACAACTTGACGTAATACATCCCCAAACACTGTAGATAAATCATTAAAAATTTTATAAAATTCAACTGAAAATCCATCATCACCAGGCGATATACCGTTCAGCATTTCCAGCATAGCCATTTTAATTTCCGAATCAGTAAATGGTTCTTCTAACTCCTGTATATCTCCATCCTCTAATATCGGTAAATTCAACTGTGATTAAAAAAAAACAATCGATCCAGTTTCCTGTTTTCCTTCAGATGTATATAACTTTTTAATAAAATTTATCATTAATCTCACGAGGTTTATGTAATAAGAGAATTTAGTCAAAGCCACTCTTGAAAATTTAGCCCTCCATAAAAACTCCCTAATAGTCCTCGATATCTGTTCTTTCTTTAATTGCCATGCCAATACCTTACGTGCTTTCTCTCCCCATTCGTAATACTGTTGTTTTGTCCTATTAATCACACATTCAAATTGATAATATTGCAAAGTATTATATTTCAATTTCAGCCTAGATAATTTTATTTTCTGATCTTCTGTAGCATCTTTCTGAAATTCCTTTTCTAACTCATTGATCTGTTTCTCTAATTCAAGACTCTGATTTAATCAATTCTTTTTTATTTTAGAAGTATAACTAATTATTTGTCATCTCAAATAGGCTTTCATAGCATCCCATAATACAAACTTACTTTGAACAGAATTAGAATTTTCTTTCAAAAAAATATTAATTTGTTTTTCAAAAAAAATCAATAAATTCTGTATTTTTTAACATTGTATTAAATCTCCAACGATAAGCTATTTGAATTTTCTCAGAAGTTTCATATGTAAAATATAACAGAGAATGATCTGAAATCACCTACTTTTATATTCCGCTTGTTGTATTTTCCCTTGTAAATGTGCCGATACTAAAAATAAGTCAATCCTTGAAAACAATTCATGTCTGGATGAATAAAAGGAAAAATCCGTCTCTGTCTGATTAAGACGTCTCCAAATATCTACTAAATTAAGATCTTTCATCAATGCTTGGACCTGGATGGCCATCTTAGATTTTTTAACTTTCTTCAGAGATTTATCTAATAAAGTTTCCAAAACACAATTAAAATCACCACCAACTAAAATATTATCATTAGCTTGACCCAAACATAAAAATGCATCTGAAATAAATACTTCATCATCTGCATTTGGAGCATAAATATTAAGTGAAGTCCAAAATTCACTAAAAATCTTACAATTCAATTTAAGAATACATCCTGCCTTTTCCTCCATTGATTGTAATTCAAAAGCTAAATTTTTATGTATCAAAATTGCTACACCTTTAGGTTTAGAATTAAATGAAGAAGAATATACATGCCCAACCCAATCCCTTTTTAATTTCACGCTCTCCTTCACATTCATATGTGTTTCTTGTAAAAAGGCAATGTCAATTTTCATTTTCTTAACATACGCCAAGACTCACATTTAATCATACTATTTAATCCTTGAACATTAAAAGTAGCAAACCTCAGCTTTGACACATCTACTATTATTGCTAAATACCAATAATATATATTTACGTAAAAGCTCCAATAAAAAAAATCACAAATTAAAAACTAAAAATGTTTTTAAAAAAAATAAAGAAAAAGGAAAAAAAAGAAAATTCCCCCCCCCAAAATAAAAACTACCAAATGGTAGTTATCCCCTAAACAATAATTGGGTATGGGTCACCCACCAGTGTCTGATGACTAGTAAAGAATTTAGTGCAAATCTCTCCCTCCCCAGCCAAACAATCAGTAACATCAAAATATCATAATAACAAAAGAAAAATAGAAGAAGAAAATTCTTCTTTTCATCCAAAAGACTCCAATCTCGAAGATCCCATTTCGGAAGGAGGTAGACTCTTTCCATTCCTGTTTTTCCCATTTCTGCCATTTCTTCCATTTCCAGAGCTACCAATTTTTCTTTAGGAGATAATGGTGGACTACGTCTTTGTCCTCTTATATCTGGCAATGAGTCAGCAAAAATCATTGCTTCACAATCAGTTTCAAAAAACCAAAATTGATAGTCTCCATAAAACACCTTCAACACTGCAGGGTAACGAAAAGCAGACTTATAACCTTTACGCCACAAAACTTCTTTAACTGGATTGAATGACATCTTGATTCAGATCAGGATAAAAATAGACTAATAATGGGGTTTGTTGTTGTCTCGCATTTTGTACTGCAAGTCGAAGTATTGCTTCTCAATCCAAATAACTTAGACATCGAATTATTACTGGTCTCGGTGGTTGACCAGCTGAGGGTATTCTTCTTAAAGCTCTATGGATTCTTTCCAGTGCCAATCCCCCAGATAAAAATTCTTGCCCTAATATTTGCAGATTCCAGTCTTTAAAAATATGAAGAGGATCTTGTCCTTCTATACCTTCTGGCAAACCAACAATTTTCACATTATTCCTTCTGCTTTGATTTTCCAAATAATCTATTTTTCTTTCTAACTCCTTTTCACGATCTCTTAATTCTATGACTGATTTTTCCACCTTCAACACTTTTTCTGTGTTAGAAGTCACTTGTTGTTTACAGTCCAAAAAAGCAGTCTGATTTTTAAAAAATTCTTCATAAGATGCATCAACACGTGTCTGAACTCATACCAGCATTCATTTGAACCATTTCATTCATTTGAGATGTCAACAAATCCATTCCAGGTTTTATAACAGCTTGAATAATTGCATACACTGTGAATCAGTAAATCTCAGTTCTGCTCTCTCTGTCATAATGGCAGAACAAAGTAACTGCAGCTCCTGCTGCAAATCAACTGAAGGCATTTTAAAAGTTTTACTCTGGGTCTGGACTCCCAGCGACGGCACCCTGACTTCCTCAGGGGGTTGCTGCTGGTCTCCCCCCGCATCTTGCTGTTTTCTCATCAATTCGCGAAGAAAAACGATTTCTTCAGATTGAAATGCTACCTGATGCATTTCCAACAATGGAGTTATCTTCCTGCATGGTCCCTCCATTGAAATCAAAAGGCTTTCCAAATCGGGGTCCACTTCTTGGGAACACGCACCTTATTCCGGAGAATGGGAGAACGGGTAATTCCAGCGCTATCCTTCATTTGGTTAGCAACAGATTTTTTTTCAGCCCCCACAGTCGATCTTTGGGATTTAGGCAATGAAGAAATTGAGCCTGGGGCCATTTCAAGTTGTCTAGGCCCCAAATCTTCAACACTTCGAAAATGTAACTTCTTTTGAACTTGAGGTTTAGTCTTTTTACCATTAGTGGCCATAATGATTCCTTAATACTTTAAACTAAAATTTAAAAAGTTTAAACTTGAAAACAAAGGGTTAAAAAAACAGGTATTTAAAAGTCTGGCCAGAGAGGTCGAGATTGCACGTCTAGACTCTACGCCATCTTACCACATCCCCAGTTTTATAGTTTTATGTGTGCAGAGAGACATGTTCTGTGAGACTAACTGTGCCTCTACTCCAGATAAATTTATTGTATGGGATACTCTCAAGGCATACTTGAGAGGTCAGATAATTGATAATTGGCTACATCAAAACAGTTAAAAAAATATATGAGGGACGTAGATGAATTAGAACAGGAGATTACTTGCCTAGAAGAGGACTTCCAAATATCAGGTTCAAAAGATGATTACAGGACTCTAACAAATAAAAAAATTGAAGTACAATATATTGTATGGAAAAAGGCCATTATGTGGACAAAACAGAAATACTATGAATTGGGAGAGTCCACAAGCTCCTCTCTTGGCAGCTGAGGACAGAACAAGCCTCAAGGACAATCAATGTGATACAAATTGGGAGTGGCAGGATCTCATATAACCCAAAAGAGATTAATGAGACCTTCAAGAAATTATATGAAGGTCTATATAATTCAAAACTGAAGGTGGTGGGGGTGCGGGTAGGAGATGGATCTGATAAAACTAGTGAGTTCCTGTCTAAATTAGAACTGCCAAGTTTAGACCTAGAAGAAAAAAAAGAGTTGGATCTTCCCTTCACAGAGGAATAGATAGGTAAACATTGAGTTCACTGCAAGCTAACAAGTCTCCAGGGAAGGATGATTTTCCACCTGAGTTCTATAAAGTGTTTAAAGATTTATTGATGCCTCTGTATAAGGAAGTGGTGGACCAGAAAATTGAGACCCAAACCTTCCCAGAATCTTTTCTGACAGCTATTATTATGACAATATTTGAAAAAGACAAGGATCTGTAAATGCTGTCTTCTTATAGGCCCATTTCTCTGTTAAGCACACATTATAAAACACTGGCCAAAGCCCTGGCAAATAGATTGGTGAAATATTTGCCAAATCTAATAAATAAGGACCAAGTGGGCTTTAGACAGAAAAGACAGGCGGAGGATAACATTGGTAGATTGTTGAGTATCATACAACTGGTACAGGACAGGAATGAGAGGGGCTTAGCTGTGTTTCTAGATGCAGAAAAGGCATTTGACAGGTTGGAGTGGATTTTTTTTATTTAAAATGGTGGGAAAATTGGGGCTAGGAACAACTTTTATTAATTGGATAAGGGCATTTACCATGCGCCCAAGGCTGAAGTTGTGACCAATGGACAAATTTCTCCAGCCTTCCTACTGACAAGACAGGGTGCCCATTATCTCCAGCTCTGTTTGTACTAGCCATGGAGCTAGAATAGCTGAGGCTATTTGCCAGGATCCACACATTGAAAGCTTCAGAATAGGCCAGGAAGAGCATAAAATTAATTTTTTTGCCGATGATATTCTGATATATCTGACGGACCCGGCAAACCCATTGCCCAATCTGCGCACCACTCTGGAGAACTATGCGGTGATCTTCAGGTATAAGATAATTTGGGATTAATGCAAAATCATGCCACTCACGAAAGGGGAATTACAGTCAATTTTAAGAGAATAGTCAATTAAAGTGGCTGCAAAATGGGATTAAATATCTAGGAGTTAGAATAGATAGCAACTTGAATAATTTATATTAGTTAAATTACACCCCCACTCCCCCCCACCACCACCACCATTTGTTTGGGAAAATCAAGGAGGATTTAAGTAGATGGATGTCCCTGCCCATAATATTAGTGGGCAGGGTTAATTGCATCAAGATTAATGTGTTGACGAGGCTCCAGTACCTCTTCCAGACATTGCCCATTACATTTCCCCAGGGATTCTTCAAAAATTTACCAATGGAATGGAAAGATAGTGAGGGTCTCTATGGAAAAAAAATACCTGGGGGATTATAGTCTGGGTGGATTGAAAAAAATACTAATAAGCAGCCCAATCGAGATAAATCACCTCCCTCTTGAGTGGGAAGGTGTACCATCCTGGGCACAAATTGATCTGCATGTGATAGGCAAGCAGATAGCAAAGGACTTTATTTGTAAATGGGATGCAAAATTTCATTCAGAAAATAAAGGCAGCCCCACATTGAAACAAATTATCCTCATTTGGACAAAATTAACTAATATACAAGAACCAAAGTGGGGCTGTCCCCAAAAAAACCCTGACTCCAAATAAATGAATACCATTGATGGTAGGTTTCAAGATCCTGGATCCCTGGCATCATAATGGCATCAGATGCATATGTCTTATGTCAATTTAGAAATTTAGGAATAAGTATAATTGATCAAATAAGACGTTTCATTGCTACCTTCAGATAAAATCTTTTCTACAGGAAAAAATAGGTCCAACTATGGCCCTACCAGCAGATAATGACATAGAGACCGTGATTCGAATGGGGAGCACACGAAGCTCATTTTGGCAATGTACTTCTTGCTGCAAATGGAAGGCCCTAAACCAGGGCTTGACAAATCAAGGCAGAGGTGGGAGTCGGACTTAGGAATAATGATTGATGAACGGTGCTGGTCCGATCTGTGCCAGACCAGTATGACTGCAGTCATCAATGCCCTGTACAGGCTGGTACAATATAATTTTGTGCACCAGCTGTACCTGATGCCGCAAAAATCGAACAGATCTAAACTTGAATTATCAGACCAATGTTTTCAATGTAGCATTGTGACATGAACTTTTGTGCACGCAACCTAGAAATGTACCAAGGTGAGACCGTTTTGGATGGAATTGGGCCAAACCCTGGGGAAAAAAATCATGTAACCATAATCATATAACAATTACAGAATGGAAACAAGCCATCTCAGCCCCTCTAGTCTGCACCAACTTAAATGATCTCCTCCAGTCCCATCTAACTGCTCCCTGTCCATAACCCTCCAATCCCCTCACATCCATGCACTTATCCAACCTTTTCTTAAATGACAAAATTGACCCTGCTGCAGCCACCTCTTCCGATAGGTCATTTCACTCAGCCACCACTCTCTGAGTGAAGAAGCTTCCTTTCATGTTAGTTCTAAACTTTTGTCCCCTAACCCTTAACTTATGACCCCTCATTCCAATCTCACCTACCCTCAAGTGGAAGAGCCTATTCACATCTTCTCTGTTCATCCCCTTCATAATTTAAAATACCTCTATCAAATCCACCCCCCCCCCAACCTTCTACACTCCAATGAATAAAGACCCAGTCTACTCAATCCAGGCATAGGTAAAGAATTCCCACAGGACCCAGAGTTGTTCCTGCAGGGAAATATAATGGACATAAGGTTTACAAAGAAGCTATCCAAATGTCAAATTCAATTTGTCATAATCACATTGGCAGTGGCTAAGAGGCACATAGCAGTTGCCTGGAAGTCCGACTCCTACCTGAGCAGTGAGCGCTGGAACAGAGAAATGCAGAGCTGTGTTTCCCCTGGAGAAAATTACCTACATCCTAAGGAAACAATACAGCACTTTTTGAAGGTCTGGCAGCCCTATTTAAATCACATAGGGGCACAATTGTAATGTGGACCATCGTGCCACTCCACCCTACCCTTCCCTCCTAATCCATCCCTCAATTGGTGAGGGAATGGGGGGGTGTGGTTCCATCCCATTCTAACCAGGAAAAGACATGGGAAAAAAAGAAGGCAGCCTATGCACTGGTCACCATGATGCAACAGACCCATAATCCCCAAAATCTAAGTTTCATACCTTTGTTGTGAGTGTTTTGGTTATTGAGTGTAAGTTTAATTAGTTTGGTGTTAAGTGTTCAGTGTTGGGGGGGAATGGGGGAGGGAAGGGGATAAAAAGAACTTAAACTCTATGAGAAGATTGTATGGAGTTAACGAGTATGAAATGTAAAAGATGTTGATATTGTTGATAATGATATTAATGATATTGACAATTGTTAGAGATTGAGAGGAAAAACTATAAATAAAATATTCCAAAAAAAGAAGTAGCCTGGAGCTGCAATTTCTGTTACAAGGATAAATAGACATTGCCTAATTAATGTATTCTGATAACAGAGAAACAGTGAATGAATGCATTAATATGATTAATATATAGAAATCCCCTATCCAGTTTTTTTCAATTAATGCCTTCTCACCTGGAAGTAGCAGCTAGCTCACCTACTCCAGGTTAAACTGCTTATTTTTCTGTGCAGTTTTCACTATGCAGTTTCTATGCTTAGAATTATTCCACATGACCAACTTTACATACAGTGGAGCTCATGTGAGCATCCCCCAGTCTAATCTGTTTCACTCAGTGCCTCTAATTTGACTTCTATGACTTTAGCAAAACAATGTAATGGAGGCTACATTGGTTTTAGCCAGTGTTGAAATGCCCATGCTGTCAACTTCAGTCAAACCAAAGCTCTGTCTGCAAGGGTAATCTTGAGCTTACCTTCCCATTCCCACACCAACCAGTCAAGATGACCATCTCCACTGCCACAGTGAGGCCTAATACAAACTAGCAAAACATCACCTCATATTCCACTTGGGTAGTCTATGACCCAGTGCTCTGAGTGGCAGCACCGTTAGCATAGCAGTTAGTGTGACGCTATTACAGCGCCATTGTCCCTGGTTTGAATCCAGAATTGTCTGTAAGGAATTTATTTGTGCTCCCCGTGCCTCGGTGGGTTTTCTCCAGGTGCTCCCGTTTCCTTCCATTGTTCAAACAGTATGGGAATTTTACTTTAGTTGAGACATTTGGGAAGCACAGGCTCATGGGTTGGAAGGGTCTGTTACTGTGCTCCATGTCTAAAATCAGAAAAAAATTACAAAAGAAATTAGTAGGTTCCAATTTCAGGTAACCCACACCTCCTGTGTTCCTTTACCAGTCATACCAGCTGACTCTTTGCACACATTTCCATTCCTCTCCCCCTTGTTGCCCTCCCCAACCAAGTTCCATCTGCCCATCACCCACATACCTATACAGTTGGACCCATGGAATTCCTCCAGCAGTTCACTATTTGCTCTATTGTACTATCTGCATTCTTTTGTATCTCCAGTAGAGCTTGACTCTGTCAAATATAAATTGTTGCAGTAGGATTACATAGATTGAGTTTGTGAGATGATATTTAATGCAAAGGAAATTTAAGAGAAATATTTTGTGCTTCCATACACACAGAAATAAAAATAAAGTAGAAGGACTTAAGAGTTCAATTCCACAAATCTTTGCAGGTTTAGATTTTGCAGCAATGAAGTACGGGTGGAACTTTGGATATGGTCTGCTGCTCCCTCCATGAAGGTTAGAGCCAAGATGACTCACATTGTATTTATTATAGTAATTTTCAAGTGGCCACAGATTTTCTGCTGCGACTTCACTTACGACTGCAAGAGATGTGCAGTGCTCCCAGGCACTGAAGTCATGAGGAAATTATTTAATCTCATTTGAGTTCAGTGAGGAGCAGGTGGTATCTCTGGGACTGGAACTTGCCAGCATTGCTGGCTTTCCATGAATGCTGGCACTCATATGCACAGAAGAGCTCCAATGAATATCCCAAATTATTGCATGAACAGAAAAGTCTTTGACTCCGCCAAACTACTGTTCCATGTGGATTCCTCTCAGTAAATGTCACATTTCTACAAAACACACAACTTCTTCACCCTGAACAGTTCCCTCAGCAGGCAAGGGTGGTGGGGTCAATAGCTACCTTCTACTCGTGTAGTTGCTTACTCCTGTTTCCTCTTTGGACAGAGTGGAGATAGAATGAGAGCAAAATGAACAGTGGACCAGGAAAGAAAAATGCCATTAGTCTTCTCAGAAAAAAATTAGATTTATTTCCCAGCATTGTTTTGGTGACACATTACAGTATATGCCAAGCAGATGCAGAGTTCACATTAAGAGCTAAGCTGCACAATCTACAAATTATAGACAGCATCTGGTGCACGGGGGCAGCATGGAGACCAGGAATTCAAGGTCAATGAGGTGGAGAATGAAAGAAGTAAGAAAGCTACTGGAGAAATCTCACTGCTCATCTCCTAGCTGAACAGAGAGAGCCAATAGTGGCCACACATGATACGTCCAAATAGACAATTTTCTAAAGGAAACTGCAGTATGACTTAAAACATATCATGTTACCCACACAACAGTCCAATAGTTATTAGCAACATGGTGCTCTTGGTGCACAGAGATAGTGATCTACAGTTAATGCTGAACAAATTCTCAGATGCTGCTATGCTGCTGACCATCAAAATTAACAAGATTGAAGTACTCCTTCAGTCCGTATCAAACACCAACAACACAGACCAAAAAATATTGGCAACACCCAGCTGACAAATATAAACAGCTTCAAATCGGTGGGGAGCATCATCTCAAGTGATGGGTCTTTAGACAAAGAAATTGACTCCAGGATCAGCAAGGCCAGCCAGGCTCTGGGGAGGCTGCGAACCAGAGGGCTCAATCAATGCAATGTTCGCATCTCCACAAAGCTGAAAGTCTACAGAGTTGTGGTCATCCCTTCTCTCCTATATGGGATGAGAGACCAGGACTCTGTACCGACATCACATCAAACATCTGGAGAAATTCCACATGCGTGCCTTCCATTCCATCCTTGGCATTTGTTGGCAACACCATGTCTCCAACCTGGAGGTCTTGGGTCGCACAAAGTCCACCAGCATTGAGTCCCTGATCACAAGTCCCCAGATGCGGTGGGTGGGACATATCGGAATGGATGACCACTGCATGCTCTATGGTGAACTGAAGACCAAAAAGTGTCATCAAAGTTGTCCATGCAAGCACTATAAAGATGCTGTAAAGGAAACCCTACGCCAGTGTGACATCCAGCCAAGAGAACTCGAAGCAGCGGTTGCTGAAAGATCCCATTGATGAGCCATGTGCTGTGAAGCCTACACCAGTTTTGGAGACAAGTGCTGCCAAAAATTGATGGAAAACTGTGAATGGTGTTACAAAGCAGCACCCACAGTTATTACAAAAACAGACCCAGTGCCCCCATTATGATAGATGCTGCGCTTCCAGCCTGGGATTGCAGAGTCACTTTCATGTGCACAGATGAACTGTACAACAACATGGCTTCTTTGAACCAAAGGACTACCAATATAATATATATGAATGATCACCAAGTGACACTTTTTTAAAAATTTAGACGTAGCACAGAAACAGGTCCTTCTGACCCACAAGCCTATTGCACTCAAATACACCAATTAAACTACAAATGCAAAAGTTGTTGAAGGGTGAGAGTTAACCAGAGTACTTGGAGGAAACCCATACAAACTCCTTACAGACCACACTGGGTTTGAACCCGGGTCACTGGCACTGTTACAGTGTTGCGCTCAACAATTTCTCAAATGCTTTTTCTCATGTTCATCTGCATTCATGAAAATTTTAATTCAATGAATTACGAACCAGTTACTGAAATGACTCAATACAACTGATTTCTGTGGGAATGCACTTCGTACAAATATTTTTGTGAGGATATGGACATAGATTTGTATCATTTTTTTTAATGGAGAACCATCATTTGTCAGGTTGTTCTAATGGTGGCTCTAATTGGTTTCCTGCCATCTACTCTGGTCTTCCTGAGAGAAATGATCATCCCACTGCTCCCTAACCCTGGACCATTTCTGTAATATTATTTTCAGTAAACTGAAAGTGCTCTCCTTTTTCATCCATAATAGACATGCAAATTGCTGTTGGGCTACAAAGGGTTATGTGTCTTTAAGGCAGTGGTTCTCAAAACTTTTCTTTCCACTCACATACCACTTTATGTAATCCCTATGCCATTGGTGCTCTGATTAGTAAAGGATTGCTTAAGGTGATATGTGAGTGGGAAGGGAAGGTTGAGAATCACTACTCTGGACCTAATTGTTACTGAAATATTTTGCTTGAGAAAAATTGTCCTTGGCCATTTTCTTTTGGAGTTATGAAACTGTGTACATAATGAGTCAATTAGATATGATTAAAACAGTGGTTTTCAAATTTTTTCTTTCCACCCACATACTGCTTTCGGCAATCCCTCACTAATCACAGAACATAGGGAATACTTAAAGTGATATGTGAATGGAGAGAAAAAAGGCTGAGAACCATTGCTTTAACGACTGACTCCCTTTTGTGATTGCTTGGTAGCAAGTTACTGGCAACTGCATTAAATTGAATATAGTCACATCCTGCATGTTTCTGGGTGTAAACCACCCGAATGGTGTTTGCTTCAGGGAAATAAAATGGGTGTAAGCTCTGTACAGAACACAAGGACAAAATCCATTCTCCAAGCACTATGTCCATTGCTGTTTCTGAATGTCACAATTCCCTTTAAAATTTTTTGCAAACCACCTTATATTTATTTTCAAATTTACCACCTTTTTGTGCTGAATGTGAATTTTGAATCTTGTTCGGAGACTGATAATTTGTACAATGAACAATAACAGGAATACAACAAGCCCTATACAAGGACTGGAGAGCATTGTAATTTACATCTCCCCAGTTTGTAAATATGTATTTCTTACTACTAGCTGTTTCCTATTCTTTAATTCATAAAGTAAAATCCCTTTAATATCTTTAATTAATATATTAATATGGTATTATATTTGTTTAAAAATTATGCACTTTAATTGTAACCGCAATTTTGAGGCATATATTTACAGCACTTTCATGAAAAAGGTGAAAATAAATTCTATTGCATTCTTGTCCTATTGCAGTGGAAAGGATGGGATGAAAATGTGTTGCTTGACATATTTCTATTCCCTCAGCTTTGAATATCACCTATGATTTCTGTGCCATTGCCTGCTCCCACTCGGTTTGGACTGGCAATTGGTCACGAAGCTGCAGTAATAATCGTGGATGGAGAAGTTGAGTTCTTTAGAAAAGATGCTGTGATGATATAAGGTGATCTGACCATAGAATCACAGTCCTTCGACAAATTTATAATTAACTAAATATTGTCTGTTTCACAGCTAATAATTCAATGGTGTCATTGCTGCTATTGACAACAAATGTATTTAGTATTGGTGAAGACATTAACATGTGTTCGTTGTCAACAACCAGATGTAATGTGCTTTGTGGGATTTTGCGTAGGAGCACAAAGGAAATAAATAGTGATTGTATGCGTGGTCCTGGCAGTGAAGCAAGAGGAAAGTTACACAAATGCTGTAAAGGGAAAAAAAGAGTCTGGAGGGATCATTAATATAGGCTTAACAGAGCCGGAACACAACAAATTTATGTCTCCAGCTCATGACCCATTTCTCATATGCAAGTTAAGTATTCAACATTTTGGAAATTCTGCTTTAATTACACCAGCAAAAGCAAAATCAGATTTTTTTTACATTCTCTATGAATATTTGGATTTAAATATTCAGGATTCTGGAGAATTAAATGTTTATAGATTTAAGTACTTATATTCAGGCTAGGTCATTCTGGACTGGTTGACTTACTTGTGATATGCTCCAGTCTTTTAGTTAATAAAAGCCTTGGTTTGGATCAACAAATCTTTGGTTCTTTTGCGCGCTCTACAATTTTATTAACTAAACAATTTTGAAGGGATGGAGCGTATGCTATGGCTGGAACGCCTTGACATCAATCTACAGTCAACTACAGCCTCGAATGACTTTAAGCACTGGGTGAGATGCTTTGAAACATACTTACAGCTCTCTGATCCTGCCGTGATAGAGGACAACCATTGACTACTAATATTGATGACTATGGTGTCCCCGAGAGTCTACCAGAGTGTCCAGGGGTCACTAGGTTCACGCACTTTTTCAAAGCTCGCAACCTACCCTACACGGTCGAGGAGATTCGCTCCATGACCCGAGCCTGCCCAGTGTGCGCTGAGGGCAAGCCCCTCTTCTTCTGTCTGGAGAACACCCATGTCATCAAAGCCACCCACCCCTTTGAGCGTCTCCTTCAAGGGGCCCCTACCGTTGACCAACTGTAACTCCTACATCCTTATGGCCATTGTCGAGTACTCCCGCTTCCCATTCGCTGTGCCCTGCTCGGACATGACTGCCTCCTCAGTTATAGAGGCCCTGCACAGCATTTTCGCCATCTTTGGATACCCCAGTTACATCCACAGTGACAGGGGGTCCTCGTTTATGAGTGCAGAGCTGCGGCAGTACTTTCTGGAGTATGGTATTGCTTCAAGCAGGACCACCAGCTATAACCCATGCAGTAATGGGCAAGTTGAAAGTGGTTACACTTGCCTTCCGGTCCAAAGGTCTCCCAACCTCTCGCTGGCAGGATATGCTCACTAGTGCCCTACACTCCATCCGCTCCCTCCTATGCACCACGACCGATGCCACCCCCAAGAAAGGATGTTTTCTTTCCCAAGGGAATCTGAGTCGGGTACACCATACCAGCATGGCTCACAGTTCCCAGTCCAGTTCTCTTATGACGCTACGTCCGGTACTCTAAGAATGACCCCTTGGTTGACCGAGTGACTCTGCTCCATGTGAACCCACATTATGCCTACGTTGAGTACCCGGACAGATGGGAGGACACAATCTCGGTAAGGGACCTGGCCCAAGCCCGGATCAGGCGCAGCAGTGCCTTTAACCCAACCTCCCCCTATTCCTTCTCCCCAGGTCATGTGCTTGAACAAAGGGACCAGCACCACCCCACCAGCTCAGGCCAGACTGTCGACAACATCGTGAATTGAGCGAAGCAGTGGCTGCACCCTACAGGCCTACTGGCAACACGACTGCCTCCTCAGTTAATGAGGCACTACACAGCATCTTCGCCATCTTTGAGTACCGCAGTTACATCCACAGTGACAGGGGGTCCTCGTTTATGAGCGCAGAGCTGTGGCAGTACCTTCTGGAGCATGGTACTGCTTCAAGCAGGACCACCAGCTATAACCCACGCGGTAATGGACACTGAACGTGCGGAATGGTATATAGTTCAGGGAGTGGGAATCGACCATTTACCTGAATGAAATTTGGGATTAACATTATATAAGTGCAGATTGCCAAATTGTGGCATGTTTATCCTTGACCTTAAAAAAAACTAAGAGTTGAGCTTTTATATGACAAGGAGTTTCTGCAGCATGGTTACATTTTAAAAAAAGTTGCCTCAAGTGAGCGCAATTCCAGAACAGTAATTTCTGTTTGTTCACTGAATTTGGATTTCACTGGTCAGCCTATATTTTCATAAAATATTTTTTTAATTGTTTAGCATAATAATCCTACATACAAAGTCTACTAATATTACAAAATCATGTCATATCATATACATATCACAAATTCATATAAAATGTAATTTTAAAAAATCCATCAATATTTGTTAATTTAACATTATTTCTTAAAGATAATTCTGGATAGAAACCACCTGAGTTACATTATACCAACCCTTGGTCAAAACTGAGTAATATCTGTCGAATTTGATGATTTGATCTCGGACAACCGTAATTAAACTCATATATAATCAATTAGTTAACAAAAAGAACAAAAAAAAAGAAAAAAGGAAACAAAAAACTAAAACAAAATTGAATCTATACCCTCCCTCTAATCAAGGTTCCCTTGAAGAAAAGGATGTAAAGATATGGATCAAATAACGACCTTCAGAAACTAGACAGAGAATCACCAGGGTATCCGAATTTCTTCAATCTTCCAGTCATGATAGTATTCTATGAAGAGGTTCCACATATTTTCAAATTGAAACTTTCTATAAATAATGTAAGCTTATATTGTAAAATGTTTATTTCCTCTTACATTTCCTGATTTACTGGCAGTTAACATGGTTCTGTAATGATATACTGTATAGATAAGTAAAAACACAAAATGCTGGAAAATCTCAGCTGGTCAAACAATGTCCTTTATGTAGCAAAGGTAAAATATATAACCAATATTTTGTGTTTTGATAAAGCTATGTATGGACTGCAAATTATATGCCACGAAGGATATTGGTGGCTAGTATCACTGGCATTAAAACTTCAGTATCTAGTTATTTAGTTAATTAACTCAATTTATAATCTATGGCTGTCATGGTAGGTTTTCAACACGTATACAAAAAGAATAGGAGCTTATGTCAGTCAATCAGTTCCTTGAACTGACTTTTTCCATTCAATAAAATGATTCCTTGCACATAATGGCCTTTCCTGCTCCCTTCCCATAACCATCAACTCTCGAGATTTAATGTCTGTCAAACTCTACCTTGAATACACTATACAGTATTAAATGATTGCCTTTACAGCTCTCTGGGGTAGAGAGTGTGAATATATCTTCACCGTTTGAAGATGAAATCTTTCCTACTCTTGACTGAAGTGGACAACCTCTCATTCTAAAATCATTCTCTTTGATGTAGATGCCCAAAATAGGACAAACATCTTTCAAGTCTACCTGTCAAAACCACTAGAATCTTGCATATTTCAGTAAGATTAACCTTAACTCTTCAAAACTATGATAATTATAGGTGCAATCTGCTAACTTTTCTTCATAAATTAATTCCAACATTCTTGGAATGATCCTCATGAACTGCGAACTTCCTCTGCACTCCCTCTTCACTCCTTCCTATCTATCCTTAAATATGGAGATGAAACTATACATCAGGCAAAGTTGCTAAAAATATAGAACACAGAACAATACAGCATGTGCTGGCCCTTTTGGCCTTCGATGTTGTACTAACCCATATATTCCTTCCTAAAAAAAATGTACTAAGCACTCCCTACCCCATAACTCTCTATTTTTCTTTCATCTATATTTCTATCTAAGTGTCTCTTAAATGTCCCTAATGTTTCAGGCTCCACCACCATCCCTGGCAAGGCATTCCTGGCACCCACAATTCTCTGTGTGAAAAAAACCTATCCCGATGTCTCCCTAAACCTCCATCCCTTAACTTTGTACATATGTCCTCTGGTGTTTACTGATCCTGCCCTGGGAAACAGGTGCTGGCTATCCTCCCTCTCTATGCCTCCATCAAATCACCTCTTATCCTTCTATGCTCCAAAGATTATGTCCCAGCTCTGCCAACCTTGCCTCATAAGACATTTCCTGGTAAATCTCTTCTGCACCCTCTCCATAACTTCCACATCCTTCCTATAATGTGACTGAATACAATATTCTGTGTGGTCTTACCAAAGATTTGTAGAATTGCAACATGACCTCTCTACTAATGAATACAATCTCCCTATTAATGAATCCCACCATCCCATAGGCCTTCTTAACTATCCTATCAACCTGTGCGGCAACCTTAAGTGATGTATGGATTTGAACCCCCAAGGTCCCCCTGTTCATCTACACTCTTAAGTAATCAACCATTAACCCTGTTCTCTGCCTTCTGGACTTTGTCCTTCCAAAATGCATCACTTCACACTTATCTGTATTGAACTCCATCTGCCACTTTTCTGCCCAACTTTACATCCTCTCTATATCCTTTGACAAACTTCAGCTCCATCCATAACCCCTCCAACCTTTGTGTCATCTGCAATCTTACTGAACCATTTTTTTTTGCTTCTTCATCTAGGTCATTTATAATCATCACAAAGAAAAGTGTCCCAGGACTGGCACTCCACAAGTCACTGACCTCCAGACAGCATACTTTCTTTCCACTACTACTCTCTGCTTTCTTCCAGCAAGCCATTTTTTAAATCCATACAGCCATGCTTCCACTGATCCCATGCCTCATGACTTTCTGGATGAGTCTCTCATGGAGGACTTGTCAATTGCCTTGCTAAAATCTATGTAGACCATATCTTCCACCTTATCTCAAAATTTATTTTGTTACCTCCTCAAAAACACATTTAGACTTGTGATCCATGACCTTCCCTTCATAAAACAATGCTGACTATCCTTGAGTAGACTGCACTTCTCCAAATGCTCATAGATCCTATCCTTAAGAATCCTCTCCAATAGTTTGCAGACCACTGAAGTAAGACTAATTGGCCTATAATTTCCAGATTTTTCCCAATTACAAATTTTTTAAACAAGGGGACAAGATTGACCATTCTCCAATCCCTCGTCACCTCCTCTGTGGTGAAAGAGGATTCAAAGATCATAGTTACTCCCCCAGCTATCTCTTCTCTCACTTCCCACAGAGCCTGGCATATATCGCATCTGGACTTGGGGACTTAACAATCTTGATGTTTTAAGAAGATCCAATGCTTCCAATTCCTTAATCTCCACATTGTCCGGCACATAGGACTGTTCAATTTGTACCTAACCATGATCAGGGTCCTTTTCTCTTGGAATGTCATGTTGAAGTTATTCAAGTCATTGGTTGCCCAGTAGCAGGAAAGATATCAATAAGATTGAAAGAGTGCAGAGAAGATTTTATTAAGGTGTGGCCAGGTCTTCAGGAGTTGAATTACCAGGTAAGATTAAGCATGTTATGACTATACTCCTTGGAATGAAGAAGAATGAGGGGAGACTAGATAGAGGTTTATAAGATTATGAGGGGTATAGACAGAGTAGATGTGAGTAGGATGTTTCCACTAGTTTGGGGAGATAAATATGAGAGGGCATAACTTTAGGCTGAAAGGGGAAAGGTACAAGGGGAACATAAAGGGAAAGTTTTTCACTCAGAGTGGTAGGAATGTAGAATGAGCTGCCATCTGATGTAGTGAATGCAGATTAAATCTTGAGTTTTAAAAATAAATTCAATAAATGTATGGCTAGGAGAGGTCTGGAGGGTTATGGAATGAGAGCAGGTCAGTGGGACTAACTAGTTTTATTGGCCAGCACAGATCAGAAGGTTTGAATAGCTTGTTTTTCTGTGCTGTAATGTTCTATGGTTCTATTTAGGACTTTCCCAACTTACTCTGCCTCAAGGCACATGTGGCCTCCTTTATCCTTTAGTGGCCTCACCTTCGTTCTCATCATTCTTTTGTTTTCACATACGCATAGAACGCTTGGGGATCTCTTTCATTCTGCATGCCAAGCCCTTCTCATGCCCTCTTTGAGCTCTTCTCGTGCTCCCTTATGCTCCTTCCTGGCTACCATATACTTCTCATGAACCTTTCCTCTTTCCTGCTCCCTATATCTAACATAGGCTTCCTTCTTCCTTTTGACTTGTTGTCTTTTTCAACAGTCGCAGTTCCCTTTTCCCACCATCTTTTCCCTGTCCCAATGGGACAAACATATTTTGAACCCTGCACAAGTGGTCCCTAAACTTCCTCCACATTACTTCTGTGCTTTCACTCTTAAACATCTGTTTCCAATTTACTCTTGATAGTTCCTGCTTCATCCCTTCATATCAGCCCTTCACCAGTTAATCACTTTCCCAGTTTGACTGTTTTTATCCTTTAGGATAAAGATCCCACCGAAAGGTCCACCATCTGACCAGGTTCCTAATGTTATGTTCCTTGCAATAATGCTGAACATGGCAGCCTGTGGCCAGCTTCTCAGGCCAACAAAGGAGACATTTGTTGAAAAGAAATAAAATTACCAGTTTCAAAACTGTCTTCTATGTTTTAATCCCCATTTGATTCCATATCTTTAAAAATTGATTATAAACAGTAAAAGGAAAGTTTGCTTTGATACAAAGGTGTTTTACATGAAATCATACCTTTCCCACCTATCTCATAATCTATTCTATTAAATAATTCAATTAAATGTTTCAATATAGGAGGGACTTTATTAGCAATTAATAATTTTGTATTCTATTTATAGATTTCTTTAGGCAGTCCTTGTACCTCTTCTTTGGTGCACCTCTGTCACGGTGGCCAGTGGAGAGCTCACCATATAACACGATCTTGGGAAGGCGATGGTCCTCCATTCTGGAGACGTGACCTACCCAGCGCAGTTGGATCTTCAGCAGCGTGGATTCGATGCTGTCGGCCTCTGCCATCTCGAGTACTTCGATGTTAGGGATGAAGTCGCTCCAATGAATGTTGAGGATGAAGCAGAGACAACGCTGATGGAAGCATTTTAGGAGCCGTAGGTGATGCCGGTAGAGGACCCATGATTCGGAGCCGAACAGGAGTGTGGGTATGACAACGGCTCTGTATCTCTTGGTGCCTGCCACATTGACCACCACCAGTGGGCTGATATTGCCTCAAACCGTGCATCTTGGCGCCTCACAGTTCGGCGGGCAGCAACCTCCTTTGAAGAAGACCGCAGAGCCCACCTCACTGACAAAAGACAAAGGAGGAAAAACCCAACACCCAACCCCAACCATCCAATTTTCCCCTGCAACCGCTGCAACCGTGTCTGCCTGTCCCGCATCGGACTTGTCAGCCACAAACGAGCCTGCAGCTGACGTGAACATTTACCCCCTCCATAAATCTTCGTCCGCGAAGCCAAACCAAAGATTCTATTTATAAATAAATCTTTGTATAGATTTTTCATTTATTTTAGTTAGTTCTATCTTAGCCCATATTAAAGATTTATCTAAAACAAATTAATGAATTTCAATTGAGCATCTTTATAATAATTTTAAAAATGTGTAAGTTGTAAACCACCTAATTTAAAGTTAATTTCTCCAAACATACTCTTACCATTTTCCCTTACCACAAAAATTTCTTAATAATTGAATTTAAATCCTTTAAAAATTTTGAGGTTGAAAAAGATAGTGAATCCTTGGAAAAATATTAATTTTATTACAATTCACTCTGACTATAGGTTATAGGTAAATCATTCCATCTATTTAATTCTTCTTTAATTTTATTAAATAATGGTAAATAATTAAACTTAAAACTAATAATTCAAATTAAAACTTTTTAATTGATAAATTAAGTAAAGATTTAAGATTACCGAAACATACAGAATTAGAAATGTTCATTAACATATAACATAACATAACAATTACAGCACGGAAACAGGCCATTAGGCCCTTCTAGTCCGCACCGAACCAAACACCCCTTTCTAGTCCCACCTCCCTGCACAATGCCCATAACCCTCCATCTTCTTCTCATCCATATACCTGTCCAACCTTTTCTTAAATAATACAATTGACTCCGCCGCCACTATTTCTCCCGGAAGATCATTCCACACGGCTACCACTCTCTGAGTAAAGAAGTTCCCCCTCATGTTACCTCTAAACCTCTGGCCCTTAATTCTTAACTCATGTCCTCTTGTTTTAATCTTTCCTCCTCTTAACGGAAATAGTCTATCCACATCCACTCTGTCTATCCCTTTCATAATCTTAAATACTTCTATCAAATCCCCTCTCAACCTTCTACGCTCCAAAGAATAAAGACCTAATCTGTCCAATCTCTCCCTATACTCTAGATGCTTAAACCCAGGTAACATTCTGGTAAACCTTCTCTGCACTCTCTCCACTCTGTTTATATCCTTCCTATAATTAGGCGACCAGAACTGCACACAGAACTCCAAATTAGGCCGCACCAACGTCTTATACAATCTCAACATCACCTCCCAACTCCTATATTCCATGCAATGATTGATAAAGGCCAGCATACTAAAAGCCTTCTTCACCACCCTATTCACGTGAGTTTCTACCTTCAGGGAACGATGTACCGTCACTCCTAAATCTTTCTGCTCTTCTGTATTCCTCAATGCTCTCCCATTTACCACGTATGTCCTATTCTGATTCTTCTTACCAAAATGAAGCACCTCACACTTATCAGCATTACATTCCATCTGCCATTTTTCAGCCCACTTTTCTAAGCAGCCCAAATCCCTCTGCAATCCTTGAAAACCTTCTTCATTATCCACTATTCCACCTATCTTAGTATCGTCTGCATATTTACTAAAGGAAGTACAAATACATTTATTTCAAAAATATACTTCAAAGGAAACAAGATATTCATAAACCAAGATTAAGATGGGAAATTGATTTAGATAGAAAAATAGAACAAAATGATTGGAGATTATTATGTAAAGATAATATGACCAAAATTATTAATGTAAGATATAGATTGGTACAATATAATTTTTACATCAATTATATTTAACTCCTCAAAAATTGAAAACATTTAATTTAATATCATCAGATTTATGTTTTAGATGTGGTAAAGAGATAAGTTCTTTTTGTTTCATTTGACTTGGCAATGCGCTAAGGTTAAGTCTTTTTGGATATAAATTAAATTATTTTTGAAGAAAATATTGAAGGTAAAATTCCTGCTGGACCCGATTTTTTTTTTGGGGGGGGTAGTAATATTAAAATGTTTAGTTTAAAATTGAGATTAACTATGTACCAAATTGAATTTTTACAATAGCTCTAGGAAATATGTAGCTATTACTTGGAAATCGGACATGGATTTAGGAATTCAAAGATGGCACGTCGAAATGTGATCTTGTATTTCTCTTGAAAAAAATAACAAAGCTTATGTGATAAATATCATTTCTTTCTGAAAATAAGGAGCCCATATTTACAATATGTTTGGAAATTTAAGCTCTCAATACTTGTCCTGGTGGTGATTTTCAGCTTCACAGTGGTTGATTTGAATTTGCATTTTAATTTTGATAATCTCCATCTTTTCATTCTTTTTAGGGGGTAGATCGGAGGGAGGAGGGTGGTGGGAGGGAGGGAGGGATTAGTTTTATATACCACATGATTTAAAAAAAATAATTATATATATATATAAAATCCATTTTAATTGAAATGTAATTGTGGCTTATAAATTTTATAAATAAAATATTAATCAGAAAGGAAACAGCAGTCGAACCCAGCAATCAAGCAAACAGCACATACGATGAGACACCCACTCCCATAGGCCGCAGGAATAGTGCTTGAATCGACCAATCACCACCAGTGGATCATATGGAGTCCAATCCAGGCCCGCAGATCTGGGACAGCCAATCGGCAGCCAGCCCCACACAAGCCACACTCATATGATGTCGTGGTTGGCTGCAGCACAATAAAGTCAGTGTCAATTATACTCCTTTCGTGCGAGAGTCTTCTTTCTTCAACCTCAAACTACAGCTCCATTATACCTCAAGCTAAAACCATGGTGATCCCACTACAGTGTTGACCCCGGATGGCACTTTGGACCCAATGATGGAGGAACAATCTACAATCAATGCCACAGCATTGAGCTGCTGGGCTTCTGGACATGGCAACCATGGGTGTGGTTCCAGCAAGCTGAGTCGCAGTTCGCCATTTGCCAGATCTCCACCGATGACATGCACTACTATCACATGGTCAGTGACCTTGATTAAGGCATTGCAGCCCGCATTATCGACTTTCTCCAGCAGCCCCTGGAGCAAGGAAAATATGTGGCCATCAAGGAGCTATTAACCCAGACTTTCAGGCTCACAAAGTGTGTGGCCCAACTGCTAAACATTGACAGTTTGGGAGACAGGCTCCCTTCCACCCTCATGAACAAAATGTTCGCTCTCAATGATGGCCACACCTCTTGCCTGCTGTTCCAGCAGATCTTCCTGGAGTGGCTGCTCATCGCAGAAGAAGACTTCAATGACCCAACGAAGGTGGCTGCTCAAGCAGATATGTTATGGGTGGCTTCCAAGGACTTAGGGGAGCTCTTGGTGGCCAGAATGCATGAGTGCCTAGACTCATTCACCCCAGTTAACCCAGAGCCCATGACCAAGCCAGCATCCTGGTCCCAAAGAATTTTGCCGACTGTCACTAAGTATTCATCTGACACGGGTCTCACTGGCCACCCCTTCAGCATCCTTATGAAATGCCACACTGTGTTGTCAGACACAACAGTTCCACCTGCAGGGTGGACATTGGAAGAGCAAGGAAGAGCCTTCATGCTCGACAGGCTTAAACCAGCCGTCTTGGACATTCACCAGCCAGTTGCTCGACAGACCCCACAGCCTCTAAAAGACAGTGTCCTGATTGCCGATACTGCGGGGGTGTCATGTAGTGGCCTGCGGTCCGCTCCACAGGCCAACACAGGAAACAGCTGTCAAACATGGAAGTTGAGCAAACAACATCTAGGATGAGACACCTCCTCCCATAGACCACAGGAATATCGGTCCAATTGACCAGTCACCACCAACGGATCGCAGGAGGTCCAATATGTGCCCACGCATCTGGGACAACCAATCGGCAGCCAGCCACGGTCAAGCCATGCCCAGGTGGTGAAGTGGTCAACTGCCTATAAAAGGCAGGGCTACAGCCCAATAAAGTCAGTGTTGAATACAGTTCCTTCCTTCAACCTCGAGCTATAACCCCATTATACCTTGAGCTATAACCCCATTATATCTCAAGCTATAACCATAGCAATGCTGCTATAAACATACCATTAATTTTTCTAATTCCTTGTCATCCCTGCATTTGTATTTTTGTAGCTTGTGTACAAATTTCCCCAGATTCCCTTGCACTACAAAATGTTCCACTTCCATTCATTTATATACAGTAAAACCCTTGTTATCTGGCAACTATGGGGATTGGTAGATGCCGGACATGTGAATTTTCCATTTGTTTGAATTCTTGATTATAGGGGCTTTACTTTATTAATTTGTTTTAACATCTTTCCCCAAATCAGATAACTTCACATTTTCCCACATCCTTACAAAAGTTTATATGTTTGTTTAACCCATATATCTCACTTTGCTAATTCCTTGCCTTGCCCTCACAGCTTGCTAACCCACCTGTCTTTGGGTCATTAGCAAATCTGTCCACAGTAATCCCTGCCTCTTCATTCATGTCATCAATATAGGTAGAATATAGATTGCAAATGGATTAGGTCCAATCCCCTTGACACCAAACACATTTAAATAAGATTAGTGTAAATAAGCATTTTGGTTGGCATGGATAATTTGGGCTGAAGGGCCTATTTTGGTAATCTATAGATCCTTGAATCTATATATCCTTCCAGTTACTGATTGCCAGTTGAAAATTAATCATCTAAGATGGCTCTTTGTGTTCCATTAGGTATAAAGTCCATTTACATATGGTAAAATATTATCCACAAAGTCATGAGATATGTGCAATATGATAATCTTTTAAGTGGAAATCTAAACAAGGTTTCCCTTCATGCACTTGGCTACATTCATCCTCAAAGAATGGTAAAAATATTGTTGAAAACTATTTTTTCTCCCTAAAATGATGTTGATTCTGCTTGATAGTCTTACAATTTTCAAATGAGCTGGCTACTCAGTTCTTGATGATGGTTTGAGCATTCTTCCAAAAAAACAGAGATTATGCTAACTGGCTTCCTCTTTTTTTTTCAATTTGATAAATACATTTGCAATGTTTTACTTGCCTGGGGCATTTCAAGAACCCAGGAAATGTTAATAGATAACAATCAAAGCATACATTATCTCCACTGCCACTTTCCTCAAGACCCCACAATACAGATCATCAGATTCAGAAAAATTATTTCTTTTTTCCTTGTGGCCCACTGAGTCCAAGTTAGCTTTCAAAGCAATCTCAATGATCTCATTCCACATTCTCTCTCGCATCCCCATCATTCCAGTCTGACTCTCCTTCCATCCATTACACTAGGAGAAATTTGCCATAACCTACTATTCAGCATATCTTTTCTTCTGTGGTAGGGATTGTTATAACTTCCTTTCTCCGTGTAGTCTTTGATTATCACTGTATTGGGTTTGTATTCTGAAACAATGGTCAAATTATTTATTTCAGATCTCTACCATTTCTTAATTTGTCATTATTAAATTTCTAGTCTCACAGACTGATGGACCACATTGAAACTCTCATTAATAAATTGAACAATAATCCCATTCTCCGTACATTAGCCCAATAATATATTTGCTATGTTACCATGGAGTGAAACACAAAGGTTTGCAGATACTGTTATTGTAATAAAAACACAAAAATGATGAAGAAACTCAGCAGGTCATGCAGCATCCAAAGGAAGTCTAAGCCCTTCATCAAGGAGAAAAAGAGAAAGGGAAGAGACAGAGCTGGAGGAAAGAAGACATAGGGATAGAGGGAAGGGGAGAGATGACAGGGGGGACTAGCATAAACAGCAGAAGTCAATGTTAATGGCATTTGGTTGGAGGCGGCCCATTTGGAATATGAGCTGTACATATAACCAAATAACAGTTTATGGCATGGAAACAGGCCATCTCAGCTCTACAAGTCCATGCTGGTTCACTCAAACAACTCCACTAGCTCCCCCACCTATTCTCCCCCCATAACCCTCTAACCCCCTCTTATCCATGTATATTTCCAGCCTCCTCTTAAATGAAAGAATTGACTCTGCCTCAACTATTTCCTCCGGAAGATTATTCCATTCAGCCACCCCTCTCTAAGTAAAGAAGCATCCTCTAATGTTACTCCTAAAATTTTGCCCCTTTACCCTCAACTTGTGTCCTCTTGTTTCAACCTCCCCTGCTCTCAGGGGGAAGAGTCTACTTGTCTACTTGCATCTAGTCTATCTGTTCCCTTCATAATTTTAAACACATCTATCAAATTCCCTCTCAACCATCTACGTTCAAATGAATAAAGTCCTAACCTCTTCAATCTTTCTCTGTACTCTAGGTATTTTAAGCCAGGCAACATCCTTGTAAATCTTCTCTGCACCCTCTCCACCTTATCTATATCCTTCCTATAATTTGGAGAGCAGAACTGAACACAATATTCCAAACCTGGCCTCACTAACGCCTTAAACAGTCACAGCATCACTTTCCAGCTTCTATACTCTATGCTATGATTTATGAAGGCTAACATACCAAATGCCTTCTTAACCACCCTGTCAACATGGGAATCCACCTTCAAGGAACGCTGCACCATAACTCCAAGATCTCTGTTCTTGTGCATGCCTCAATGTCCTCCACTTTACTAAATATTATTCTATTTTGATTATTTTCACTGAAATGAAGCACCTCACACTTCTCTACATTAAATTTCATCTGCCATCTTTCAGCCCAACTCTCCAGACAAACCAAATCCCTCTGTAATCCCTGAAAACTTTCCTCGCTATCCACCACTCCCCCTATTTTCATGTCATCTGCATATTTACTTACCCAGTTAACCAGCCCATCATCCAAATCATTAATATAAATTATGAACAACAGGGGGCCTAGCACTGATCCTTGAGGTACTCTGCTCGTCACAGGCTTCCATCCTGATGGACAGTTGTCCGCCATGACCCTCTGCTGTCTCTCCTCCAGCCACTTCTGAACCCATCTTACTATTTGTCTATGAATCCCTAGTGACTGAACCCTCCTTACTAACCTTTCATGTGGAACCTTATCAAAAGCTTTGCTAAAATCCAGATAGACTACATCAACTGCCCTACCTTCATCTACCTTTCTTATCACTTCTTTGAAAAACTCAACAAGGTTTGTCAAACATGACTTCCTCTTCACAAACCCATGCTGGGTGCTCCTGATCAATCCCTGCTTATCTAGATATTTATACACACCATCTCTATTGGTGTTGTTCCTCCAATTTATGGGCAGTCCTGGTCTGGCAGTGCATGAGACAGACCTTTTAGAATGGGAAAGGGGTGGGAATTGGAATGGGTTGCCAATGGTAAATCACCCTTGTTTCAATAAAGGTGCTCAATGAGGTGATCTCCCAGTCTGTGTCCAGCCTCTCTGAATCAGAGGAACTCTCAATGGGAGCACAAGATGCAGTTGATGACCCCTACAGATTCACAAGTGAACTGTTGTTTCACTTGAATGGTGGTGAGGGAGGAGGTGTGGGTGCAAGTGTAGCATGTCTTGCAATCACAGAAAATTGGTGCCAAGAGGGGTATTGGAGGGAAGGGGCCACTGAGGGAGCAGTCCCTGTGGAATACTGAGTGCGCAGGAGAGGAGAAGATGTGTTCAGTGGTGGAATGGTGGAGGATGATATGTTTGATGCAGAGATTGCTGGGGTCACAGATGAGGATAAGTAGATGTGACAGAGTTGGTGGATTAAGAGGGGGAGGTATGGCATTACTTGTCAAGGAGAATATTACAGCAGTACTGAGGCAAGGTAGACTGGAGGGCTCATCGAGGGAAGCAGTATGGGTAGAGCTGAAAAATAAGAAGGGTGAGGTTACTATTATGGGGGTATATTACAGGCATCCAAATGGGGAAATGGAACTAGAAGAGCAAATGTGCAAGGAAATAGGTGAGATGTGCAGGAGAAATAGAGTGGTGTTGGTTGGGGATTTCAATTTTCCAAACATAGATTGGGAAATGCAGTCAGTAAAAGGGCAGGATGGCTTAGTATTTATGCATTGTGTTCAGGATTGCTTTTTGCAGCAATATGTTGAGATGCCAACTAGAGGGGGAGCAGTGTTAGATCTGTTGTTTGGGAATGCAATGGGCCAGGTGATGGAGGCAAGCATTGGAGAGAACTTCGGATCCAGTGATTATGGGTCCATTAGCTTTAGCTTAATGATGGAAAGGGATAGGTTGGGTCCGAGGTTGAAGATCTTCGAGTGGGGGAAGGTCAGATTTGGAGAAATGAGAAGGGATTTGCAGAGAGTTGTGTGGGCTGATCTTTTTGCCAGAAAGGATATAGAGGAAATTTGGGGGGAATTTAGGGGTGAGATTTTGAGAGTACAAATCTTTATGTTCCAGTCAGGCCAAAGGGGAAGACTAAAGGTTCGAGGAAGCCGTGGTTTTCTGGTGAAATTAAGGTTGGTTTGGGACAAGAGGGAGGTCTACAGCAAATATTTAAAAAAAAACAAGGGATTGAGGAGATGTATGGTCGTTACTTAGATCGCAGGAAGAACCTTAAGAGGGAAATTAGAAAGGCAAAAAGAAGGTATGAGGAGTCCATAGCTAATAAGAAGAAGGTGAATCCTAAAGGTTTTTTTGATAAGTGAACAGTAAAAGGAGGGTTAAGGATAGAATTGGTTCACTGGATTATGGGACTGGTGAACTATGTCAGGAACCATTTGAGATGGGAGAAATATTGAAAAATGTTTTTTTCTCATCCGTATTCATGAGGGAAAGGGACATTGGGCTATATGAGATAAGCGAGGCAAAGGGCTTAGTTTTGGAAAGGATAGGGATTAGTAAAGTGAGAGTTTTGGAGCTTCTAAGGTCAATTAAGGTGGATAAGTCTCCTGGTCCTGAAAGGATTTTCCCAGGACTTTAAGGGAGATCAGGGAACAAATAGCAGAGGCACTGACAGTGATTTTTCAAAGATTACTGGAGGAGGGGGTGGTACCACAGGATAGGAGGGTTGCAAATGTTGTTCCATTGTTCAAAAAAGGCAGTAGGTGTAGGCCAAGTAATTATCGGCCAGTAAGTTTGACTTCGGTGGTGGGGAAGGTTACGGAGGGTGTTCTTCAAGATAGTATTTATGCATATCTGGATAGGCAGGGATTGATTAGAGGCACCCAGAATGGGTTTGTGAAAGGAAAGTCATGTTTTAACGAACCTTGTTGTGTTTTTGGAGGAAGTGACAAAAAAGGTGGATGAACGTAAAGCGGTGGATGTGATCTATTTGGATTTTAGTAAGGCTTTTGATAAGGTTCTGCATGGAAGGTTAATAAGGAATGTTCAGTCACTAGGAATTAGTAGAGAGATTGTGACATAGGTTCAGAGGTGGCTTGGAGATAGACAGCAGAGAGTCATGGTGGACAACTGTATGTCAGGTTGGAAGCCTGTGACAAGCGGGGTGCCTCAGGGATCAGTGCAGGGTCCCTTGTAGTTTATCATTTATATTAATGATTTAGAGGAGGGTGTGGTGAACTGGGTAAGCAAATATGTGGATGATATGAAAATGGGGGGTGTGGTGGATAGTGAGGTAGATTTTCTTGGATTACAGAAGGATTTGGTTTGTTTGGAAGAGTGGGCTGAAAGATGGCAGATGGAATTCAATGTGGACAAGTGTGAGGTGTTACATTTTGGTAAAAATAACCAGAATAGGACAAATACAGTTAAGGGGAGGGCATTGAGGCACACAGAGGAGCAAAGGGACCTGGGGGTTATGGTACAGAATTCACTGAAAGTGGATTCCCATGTAGACAGGGTGGTTAAGAAAGCATATAGTATGCTGGCCTTTATAAATCATAGTATAGAGTATAGGAGCTGGAAGGTGATGCTGCAGCTGTTTAAGGCATTGGTGAGGCCAGGTTTGGAGTACTGTGCTCAGTTCTGGTCTCCAAATTATAGAAAGGATATAGATAAGGTGGAGAGGGTGCAGAGAAGGTTTACAAGGATGTTGCCTGGCTTACAGCATCTGGATTACAGGGAGAGATTAAAGAGACTGAGAGGGGACTTGATAGAGGTATTTAAAATTATGAAAGGAATAGATAGACTAGACATAAACAGACTCTTTCTCCTGAGGGCAGGAGGGGGAGGAACAAGAGGCTATGAGTTAAGGGTAAGGGGGTAACACTTTAGGAGAAATATTAGAGGTTGCTTTTTCACTCAGCGAGTGATGGCAGAATGAAATAAACTTCCGAATGAGATAGTTGCATCAGGGTCCCTTCAGTCATTTAAGAGAAGATTGGATGTGTACATGCAAGTGAGGGAGTTGGAGGATTATTGGCGGTGAACAAGAGGTTTGAGCTAGTGGAGTTATTCTAGTGAGCTGGTGTCGACTCGAAAGGCCGACATGGCCTGTTTCCACTCTGTAAATGGTTATATCTCCTGCAGTAACAGGAGTAAATTTCAAGGGGATGATTGGTGGGGAGGGAGGAGTAGACAGAGAGTCAGGGAGCGAGTGGTCCCTCCAGAACCAAAGAGGGGATGGCAGGGGAATATGTGTCTAGGGATGGAATCACGTAATAGATGGCAGAAATGGCAGAGGAGGATGTTGGATACGGAGATTGGTGGGGTGGTAGGTGAGGACAAGGGAAATCCTGTCCTTGTTGCATGTGGGGCCAGAGGTGGCCAGGGCAGGTGTGCGGATGATGGAGGATTACCAGGTGAGTGCCAAGTTGATGGTGGTAGAGGGAAAGCCATGTTGTTTGAAGAAGGAGGACATCTCTGATGATTTGGCATGAGGGTCCTCATCCTGGGTACAGATGCGACAAAGACAGAGGAAGTGAGAGAATGGAATGGAATCCTTACAGGGGACAGGATGTGAAAAGTTGTAATTGCAGTAGCTGTAGGAGCTGGTGAGTTTATAGAAGATGTCTGTCAAGACTATGTCTCCTGAAATAGATAAAGAGATTGAGGAAAGGGGGACTTTTGCAAGTGAATTTGAGGTTGGGGTGGAAGTTGGCAGCAAAGTGGATGAAGTCAGTGATCTCGCCATGGGTAAATGAGGCAACACCAAAGTTGTCAATGATGTAGTTGAGGAAAAGGTAGGTTGTAGCATGGATTGCTCCACGTAGCTGGGGCCCTTGTGGGTACCCATGGCGACCACTTTAACCTGGAAAAAGTGCAATGAGTCTGAGAAATTAGTGAGGGTAAAGACAAGTTCTACTAGCCAGAGGAGTGTGGTGGTTGAGGAGGACTGGTTGGTTCTATTGTCCAGAAAGAAACGAAGGGCTTTGAGGCCTTCGGTATGGAAAATCGAGGTGTATAGGGATTGCATATCCATGGTAAATATGAGGCGATTGAGTTTATGGAACTGAAAGTTGTTGAAATGATGGAAAGTGTGTGAAGTATCACTGTTGTAAGTGGGGAGGGACTGTACTGGGCAGGAGCAAAACAGAGTCAAAGTAACCAGAGACCAATTCAGTAGGGCAGGAGCATGCAGACTCAATGGGTCTTATCCCAGTTTATTGACAGCATGATGGGGACACACAGAGTGTTGGATATCAAGAACTGCTGTAAGACCATGAACACATTTTAAGACATATTATGGGTCTGCCCAAAATCTATTGATCTTTTAGCACACAGAGATGTTGGTCTAGGAATGCTACTGCCTGGCACTTTGCAGGCCACAGGAGTACATGCTGAGGGATGAACTGAGGCTTGGCTCAGCTAATATGATGGCTCCGGGGAAGGATCACAGTCTAGACCAGTGGTTCTCAACCATTTTCTTTCCACTCACATACCATTTTAAGTAATCCCTATGCCATCAGTGCTCTATGATTAGTAAGGGATATCTTAAGATGGTATGTGAGTGGAAAGGGAAGGGTGAGAGTCACTGCTCTAGACCCAATTGTTACTGAAATATTTTGCTTGAGAAAAATTGTCATTGGCCTATTTCCTTTGGAGTTCTGGAACTGTGCACATAACAAGTCAATTAAGTACGATTAAAATAGTGGTTTCCAAACTTTTTGTTTCCACCCACATACAACAATAAGCAATTACTTACTAATCACAGAGTACCTATGGAGTAGGGAATACTTAAAGTGGTATGTGAGTGAAAAGAAAAAGGTTGAGAACCACTGGTCTAGAATCCTTCTGTTACCAGGCTTTGAGGGGCTGAAACTGTGAGGAAGTCCCTCAAACAACAAAGGGGGAAGTGACTACAAGATGCCACCGTGGTGGTAACAATGTATAGCGTTGGAAATCTATGGATACAAAAATAAAGATGGGAAAAGTCTTTGAACAGTTTTCATTTTGTAAATAATGCATTGTGACTAATGTCTATTTGGAGGATATAAAATATGCCTTTATCTCCTTTGCAAGCTGTTGAGTTTCTCCAGCAATCCTGTGTTTTCACTACTCTGTCACCTTGCTATGTTTTGGTACAGTTTTGAGGAAAAACTGCTCCAATCATGAAGTCACTGATGACTATAATTCTACAGCTGAACTCTACATCCACGTCTGGAAAGCTTCCAGCACAGCTGTGAAATAAAAAGGTCATCTCTTCCCCAAGTGCTATAGGGATACATCTGAAAGCATGACTTTCCTGCAACCCAATCAATGGGAGAAGCTTCTTCTACCTATTCATGGGCTGGATCACACTCATCAATGTGAGAGCCCTATGGCTGAATTAAATTCTTGCAGTTTCACAGTTCCCAAGAGCCTGCTCGTAGGGCCGTCTCAAACCTTCTGTGAGGTGGATTGAGATCATGCACTTTCTTGGCCACAGGCAGTGGAAACTAATACAGACCACCCTGGTTGACTTCTGACAGCTTGTACTGTCAAAGGTCCTTTTCCTGATTCTAAATGTCTCTGGTGATCAATGACATTTGTAAATAGATGAAGAAAAATTAAATTATTTGAAAAAACATATAAATAATGAATGTGAAAGCAAATGAGACAATAAATAAACTGAAACATTAAGAATTGCACAATGTTGAAAATCACAAGCTTACTGTCCAAATTCCATAGGTAAATTCATGCTGTCACTGTAACTGCAGGAGTCCAAGCACAGAGCAAGAGCTTGCTAGATTTTCCTCAGAATTTGTGCTTGGAATCCACTTATTCATCCAGCACAATGTAGACCTGCTGCAGGATACACATGCCCTCTCATTAGAATGGAGATTGAATGTTAGAGAATGGAGTAGAAAGGATTATATTGTTGCAAATAATGTTTTAACTTACTCAAAATTATTCTAATTAGTTTCATATGATTTTTGTTGCTTTTTTAAAACTTTTATTCAAAATGGGGGAGGCTATATGACAGGTAACATTGTTTCAAAACATGTGGAAATTGAAATTTTAAATTTTATTCACAGAACAGTAGTAGCTGATTCTGGCCATTTATACCCTTGCCACCCAATTACACTCAAATTAACTTATAACCGGGTACATTTTGGAGGATGGAAGGAAAATGTAGTACCCAGAGAAAACACGCAGACTCAGGGAGAATGTTAAAACTTGTTACAGACAACTCTGGACCTCTAACAAGAAAGAGTCTAATTCTCAAACTAGTGGCACTCCTATTGCTAAGTTCCCCACCTGGGATTCATCATTGAATAGGTCTGCTGTGTTTCAAGAAGGCAGCTCACCAGAACCTTCTCAAGGGTAATTAGTGATGAGAAATAAATTCTGGCCTCATTGGTAATGCCCAGATCAGAGAAAAAGAATTAATAGATGCAGCTATACCAGCTGTCAAAGGGGTTTTGTGGGCAGGGCTTGTACAAGCACACCTACAAGGTTCTATGATGTCTTCAAGGTGATGTGGCCATGCAGGGCCAAGATATTCAGAGCAACTTGATCTCAACTGAAAGAAAATGGAGCTATGGCTGCAGGGAGAGCATGGCTGGGGCAATAGGGGGCTTAGGGAGTAAGAGATGCTGACAAGCCCAGCAAAATATGTCATTCTATCTGCATTTATAAATCATCTGCTCAAAATAACTTGCTCACCATGTACAATGGAATGCAAATCATCAGTATCATATATTTGTATCTAGGGTCAAACAAGAGATATTCTAAATTAAGTGGACATTATGAGAACTGCCAACAAGCCCCAAATAAAATCAAAATAAACCATTGCTGTTGCCATTGATTTTCAATAATTGACCAAGCATTCATAAGTAATCAAATTTTTCACTTCAGTCATTTCTTGCATTGTAACTTATCTTTGCAAAATGCAAAAGTTAGATGCCATTGTGCACAATATACTGATTTTACTCATTATAATATGGATTCTCTCTACAGTATTCACATACGTAGCTATATAACCAAAACTTATATAATGAAAAGTGTCAATCAAAATTTGGGTGATGACATGAAATGCTGCAAAAGGGACTCTGTATGAGGATAATATTAACAGATCATCCTTCAGGCAAATGAAGCCATATGCCAACTAAAAGCTCGCAAAGAGGAATTTCAGCCATAACATCGAAATCTACTTCTGGGTGTAGGAGCATATTCCAGGAAAACTCAAATATACTGGAATAATTAACATCTTCAAGAAAGCAGATAAAATCAGACAGACAACTGTTGGTTTTCATCTGGAAATTCGTTTCCTGGTTCCTTTTGGCTACACAATATTCTGATGTCACCTGTTAGGATGAGGATTTTCTACAGGGCATACATGAAACATTTATGAACAAATAGTCAAGTGTCTGAAAATAGTTTAAGAATTATTATTATCAATCACGTTCTATTTTAAGATCACAGATCAAGCAACAGGTTCTCTGTGCAAAGCCAAGGTTAAATTGTACTACTTATCCCTCTCCATCCTACTCATCATTCCCACTCCCCCAAAGAAACAAGTAACCTGAATTACTTCAGGTAGAGTTTGGATGCTTGGTTTTTTAAGATGAGATTACATAGTAAGATTCAACCAGAGAAATTTGCAGTTTCATATTTTTTTCTTCATTTCAGCTCAACTGAAACAGAAACCCGATCAAGGTCTCTGTTGATCTCAGCAGAATTTGATCTACAGCTACTCAAGTCAGAAATGTTTTGAAATCTAATTCAGAAATTCAATCTAACCAGAAAATATCTGGTGGTATTAAAATCTGAGATGACTAATGTTCACTAAATAGAAGCATAATACTGGAAATAATTGAAATCTAAAATAAAACAGAAAATGTTCAGTGCCAGATGGTCAGGCCAATAAACTTTTCTGAGATAAAACATCAGAAACCTGAAACATCAACTTCATTTATCCACAGGCACAATTTTTCAGATTTTTCAATATTTAAATTTTTAAATATTTTGTGTACTTATATAATTTAGAAACATCATTCTAATCCATGAGCATTTTGTACATTCATTCCTCTGACAATAAATGTTGATATCATTAACACCTCAGACTATTTTACTATCTCCTGGCAACCAAAGGTCAATAAACTGAAATTTAAATTCACAGACCTTTTTGTTTGCAACAAGATATGGAAGTGCTGTAACTCAAGCATCATACTTAGATGATGTCTATTGTAAAAGTTCTGGATACTGATGAGGTAGGTAATGTACATTGATCCACAGGAGTGACATGTATACTTTTTGGAGTCTACCACAGTAAGATCCTTAACACCTTGATTTAGACTTGCTTTTATATCCCTACTGAGATTCATGCGATTTCTTGGCTCATGAAAAAAAAATTGCAAGAAGAACTCAGAAATGATCAGTCAATATTTTGGTATCCATGTCTTCTCAACTCTCTCTGAATTTACATGAGATTGACTCAGAACAACCCCATCCAGTAAGAAAGACAGGACAGACTTAAATCCTTGAATTATTCTCTGAATGTTTGCATACTGAGGGCATGTATGAAGCATGAATGACATTGCTGAGGGTAAAAGAGACGTCACAGTTTTCTTCACCTTTCAGACTGGACGTGTCTTCAGTCAGCTGCCACCAACTGATTAAGATATCCCAGTGCAGAGGCTATTCAGGGGGAGTTTGCCCCAGAAGGACAGGGTGGAAATAAAAATGCTTACTCTCATTAGAGAATCCAAGACAATAGAGTATAGGTTTAAGGTCAGAGGAAGGAGGCTCAGAGATCAGAGGGAGATTATTTTTTCACATAGGAAATAATTGAAATCTGGAATGTGCTTCCTGAGGAGGTGGTAGATGTGGATACTCTACTTAAGTGTCCATTTAGATATTTAAGAAACATCTAGATGGGCTCTTGACTTGCCAAACTATCAAAGGTTATAAGACTAATGTGTCTTGAATTAGATAATAATCCTTTTGTCAATCAGGCAGATGACTGTGATGTGCAGAGCAGGGAACTCATATGAAACTTCCTCAGCTTTCAGAGACATCTGAAAATGGCTAATTTCCCTTGCAAAATCCAACACCAATATTCACTTCCCACTATTGCTTAAGCAACCCATATTATAAATTATGAGGTAAATTATAGTGTGCTCTTCCATTCCTGAAACTCTGGTCATAAAAACAATGTAAATACATAATGCTTGCAATTTCCTAGTCAAATAGAAAATACAGAATCTTTCTGGGGCATTACACCACACGTCAAATTCCATACTGCTGAAAGAATGTCAATTTATGAAGTGTTTTTCATAGATGACGATAATGATTTTACTGTCATATGCATGTACTTGTACATACTGTATGCACAAGATTCTTGCTGCAGCCATTCAGGTACTTCTGTAAAATAAAACTACAGTAGTATACATTAACATACCCCATTACTGGTACACATCCTAAAT
This sequence comes from Narcine bancroftii, assembly GCF_036971445.1. Classification (NCBI taxonomy): domain Eukaryota; kingdom Metazoa; phylum Chordata; class Chondrichthyes; order Torpediniformes; family Narcinidae; genus Narcine; species Narcine bancroftii. The sequence continues at coordinate 177,094,919 of NC_091474.1, read as the reverse complement.
TATTTTACAGGGAAGGAAAACCTTCAAAATATTATCTATTTTTACATCCACATGAGAATACCAACAGGGCTTTGATTTAACATCTTAACCAAAGAAGAGACCAACTCACCTCAGTTCTCTAGTCTCTAGTGTCCTTGAACCCACAATTCTCTAACCAGTTCACTTTCCTACCTTTCTGATTTCTTGAATCTACTTAGGCCTCTATACAAAAGCAGTGCAATCAAGCTTAACCATTGCAAATATGATTCGAGAAAATAAAACAGGTATGAAAATCTCTTTCACATGTTAGCTGTTTAGCACCATTACTGTCAGATCAGAAATGATCACACCAATTTTAAAATGGAAAGTGGTGAGGTCTGTGACTATGAGCCATAAGTTGAATGTCAGACCCTAAGGGTCCAGGATCCTGAAGAACCTGTTCATCCTAATAACAAAGACTGAATTGAAGCCCTGCCCAAAAACTGGCCAGATCCAATCATGATTAATGGGGAAAAAAATATGGCATTTCTGCTGGAGAGAGCAGCTGGGGCTGCTTGGGAGTTGTCTTCTGCAATCAACAAGGAGGTGGTTCAAATTATCATCCAACTTTCTCGCTGATGACAGCAAGTTCCATGTTTTAAAAGAAAAATAGATGGTGGAAATCACATTCCTGAAGAAAGGTGTTTGACCTAAAACATTGGCTCTATTCCTCTCTCAGTGGATGGTGACAATTGTGAATTTTCAGTCTTTATTCCACATTCTAATAACTGAATAGATGAAGGAATTTTTCCATGATTCCCTATCTGATTTGTGGATTTAGTTGCTGTCTCCTTTCAAATATAAAACATTTTGCCTCTTTTCTTTGACTGTCCCAGAGAGACATTTCTATAATTTTAATAACCTCATATAGACTACCCCTTATTTTGCATTTAACACCATCATACCTTCAAAATTGATCAGCAAATTCTAAGACCTGTAGGTGATTTCCTCGACTACAGGCAATAATCAGTGAGGATTAGTAAAAGCATCATCACTGGAGTACCACAGGCCTGTGTTCTTAGCCCCCTGCTCTACTCGCTTTACACTTACGACTATGTGTCTTGGTACAACAACACCCTCTATAAATACGCTGATTATACCACGGTAATGGTATATAAAAAGAGGCGATGAATCACATACAGGACTTGGCTGAATCTTTGGCTTGGCTTCGTGGACGAAGATTTATGGAGGGGGTAAAAAGTCCACGTCAGCTGCAGGCTCGTTTGTGGCTGACCAGTCCGATGCGGGACAGGCAGACACGATTGCAGCGGTTGCAAGGGAAAATTGGTTGGTTGGGGTTGGGTGTTGGGTTTTTCCTCCTTTGCCTTTTGTCAGTGAGGTGGGCTCTGCGGTCTTCTTCAAAGGAGGCTGCTGCCCGCCAAACTGTGAGGCGCCAAGATGCACGGTTTGAGGCGTTATCAGCCCACTGGCGGTGGTCAATGTGGCAGGCACCAAGAGATTTCTTTAGGCAGTCCTTGTACCTTTTCTTTGGTGCACCTCTGTCACGGTGGCCAGTGGAGAGCTCGCCATATAATACGATCTTGGGAAGGCGATGGTCCTCCATTCTGGAGACGTGACCCATCCAGCGCAGCTGGATCTTCAGCAGCGTGGACTCGATGCTGTCGACCTCTGCCATCTCGAGTACCTCGACGTTAGGGGTGTGAGCGCTCCAATGGATGTTGAGGATGGAGCGGAGACAACGCTGGTGGAAGCGTTCTAGGAGCCGTAGGTGGTGCCGGTAGAGGACCCATGATTCGGAGCCGAACAGGAGTGTGGGTATGACAACGGCTCTGTATACGCTTATCTTTGTGAGGTTTTTCAGTTGGTTGTTTTTCCAGACTCTTTTGTGTAGTCTTCCAAAGGCGCTCTTTGCCTTGGCGAGTCTGTTGTCTATCTCATTGTCGATCCTTGCATCTGATGAAATGGTGCAGCCGAGATAGGTAAACTGGTTGACCGTTTTGAGTTTTGTGTGCCCGATGGAGATGTGGGGGGGCTGTAATAACCTCACATTCAATGTTGCTAAAACTAAGGAGCTGATTGTTGACTACAGGAAGGGAAAAACCAGTCATGTTCAATCCAGTGATCATTGGGGGATCAGAGGTGAAGAGGGTGAGCTAATCTCAGTTCTTGGGAGTCATTATTTCAGAGGATCTTTCCTGGATGCTACACACTAATGGTATCATAAGAAAAGTATGACAGTCTCTCTACTTCCTCAGGAGCTTGCAAAGGTTTGATGTGACACCAGAAACCTTGGCAAATTTTCTACAGATATGTAGTGGAAAGTGTGCTGACTGTCTGCATTATGGTCTGGTATAGGGACACCAATACTCCCAAGTGTAAAGCCCTGCAAAAGGTAGTGGACACAGTCCAGGACATCGCAGGCTAAACCCTCCCCACCATCGAAAACATCTACAGGGAACATTGCCATCAGAGAGCCGTAGCAATCATCAATGATCCATATTGCCCAGCTCACGTTCTTCTCTTTTACCATCATGTTGATACCCACCAACCTCTGGTTTTATCATAACCACCCTCTCATTTTTTTCTTCAGATATTTAATGAGACTATCTGCCTCAGATCCTTTCATTGCTTTGAGACTATATGCCTCAGATTTTTTCATTGCTTCATTTATCACCAGTGGAATTCATGCTTCAAGATTCCTTTATTGTTGTGTAATAACACAAAAAATGTAATATTATGTGCAATTTCCCTTCTGCCTGCCATGAGGCAGACAAAGAGTTGCATTAGTATTTCCCGGTACCCCCTTACAGCAAGAGAGAAAGAGTAACAAAAGAGTCCCTTCAGTGACTGAAATTAATTCACCTCCAGTTCTCCTACATTCTCTGCAACCACGCAGACTCCTTTTTGATTCATGTTAACCCAAGCCTCAGATCCAAACTTCTGACCCAATCAGAAATCCTTCAGGAGCCCTTCTTGCCTTCACAAATCCGGTTTCCATGAATCCCTTGACTGCAAGTCGCTGACTGCCCTCAGCGTGTGTGGGTCCAAAAGACTCTGAGCCCTTTGCTGGTCTGCTGCCATGGTCCATGTACTGTAGGGTCGTCTTTGCTTTTCCTTCCCTGTTTCTGGTGTCTTGCACTGGTCCACCACTCCCCTAGAGACTGTCACCTCTTATGGCCACTGCCTAGCATAGGTACCACCATCTTGGATGTTGACCCTGTTGTTGCAGGATTTCAATTAAAATGACTGATGGCTCCTTTAACAGGCTGTTTAAAACTTGTTTAGCATGGCCAGCAACAGGATTGATCTGTTGGACCCTGCAGAGGAGTGGTGTTTCCACTTTCCACTCTCCCCCTCTGCTTCCCGCTATATGGCAGCGACACATATGTATTGCGAGGCTCAGTGTCTTACGGGATCTTGGTCTAATCGAATTTAATCTATGAATGTAAACTTTCCCCACCAAAATTGTTTAATATACAAAAATCTACAAGAATTCCCAAATGGGAATCCTATTAGTTTGTTGTTTTCTCTTATTAGGATATTCCTTCCCTATGAAAAGACAGACCCATGAATATCTTTTATGCAGCTGCTGAGATGTGAACAAGAGTAACCCAATGTGAATCATCCTCTGAAGTTTTCTTCCTTCACTTCCCCTTTGGGGAACACCTACCACTTCCCTTTAGCAGACCATCTGGCTGTGTGAGGTCACCTTGTGATTTAAAAACTCCTACTGAACAGACAAAATCTATCAGAATAGTCTGTTCATGTATTTGATCATTCATGTAAAATACTGTATGCAATCAAAGAAATTTTACTATTCACTGACTTTACCTTGTTTACTTAAAAATATTTTTTCAGTGAATCAGCCAATGCTTCGAGTCCCAAACCCCACTTCAAGTTTTCAGGTTTTCAGGTTATTTGAAAACTACTGAAGTTTATGCCTTGGCCAAAACCTTCCCCAGTTGCTTCCAGTTTTTTTTTTGCCATATCAATCTGCTTGCTCAAACTCTTCAACTAACATCCTTTGCTGTTCAGAGAAAGAAAACACATCCTCATCCCTCATCCAATATCTTTCTGAAGAGGTTCTAATGAGCATTTCCAGCACATCCTATTTACTTCCCACTTTACTCTCCTTTGTCCTTGACATCAACATTAACTCAATAATCCTATGCAATTACTTTTCCATCTTTGCATATTTTCATTGCTTTCTTTCACTCTATCATTGAGAGAAACATGAGCCAATTCATAGGATTTAAAAGAGTACAGTAAAAGAACAGGCTTATTGTCCCACATGTTTATACCAAACATGATATTCAAGTTAAAGTAAAACTTTGTTGCATGCATATGATACATATTCTACTATGCCTGCATATTTATGTGCCTATCTATAAGCCTCTAAAATGCTACTAATGCATTTGCTTCCACCATTTTCCTTAGCAGCCAGTTCCATGCTTGGTGAAAAATATTTGGCCTGAACATTGCCTTCCGTACCTTTAATGCACATCCACCAATAGGTGACATTTTTATTCCGGGAAAAAGATGCTGACTCTCTACCCTATCAATGCCTCTTCTGTCAGGTAATCCCTCAATCTTCAATGCTCCACAGAAAACAATCCTTCCTCCTACCCAACATCCTTGTAAATCTCTTTTCATTCCTTTCCAAAACCTTCACGTCATTCCAGTGACGAGATTTGTGCACAAAAGTCGAAGTGCAGCCTAACCACAGTTTTATATATTTGCAACATAACTTTTCACTGTTATATTCAATGCCCCGGCCACACCATGGACCATCTTTGCCATACAATGTAATTGTGCGGTCACTTTCAATTTACCTCTACACATTAATGTTTTTAAGAGTCCTGACTTTAATTGTAAATGTTCGCCTTACATTTGATCTTGCAAAGTGCAGCACCTTCATCTGCCATTTCTCTCCCTTTATCTATAACTGATTTATCATATATTTCGATGTATAAGTTGACCAGCTTGTAAGTCAACCCAATTTTTCAGCCTAATTTTAAGGGTTTTATAGTATATCCAGTGTATAAGTTGACCCCCATTTTGTGATCAGAAACAACCCGATTTATTTTTAAAAAACATCCCAATCACAAATAACAAAGCTGTAAATTAAGTAAATTTAAAAAAAAACCTTGGCCTACCATGCAGGAGCGATGACAGCCCATGGAACTGAAGTGGAGACATCCCGCTCCAGGCAAGAGGAGAAACCTCGGCCTCCCAGGCAGAAGCGGTGACGGCGACCTCCGGGTCTCAGGTAGGACCGGTTATGGTGGCAGTCTGCAGTGGGTTTCATGATTCAACATATGCCAAAATATACAGTAAATACATCTGTCCTTTTTGGGAGCCATCTTCACTGTCAAGGCCCTGGATATATCAATTTTATTGTTCTTTAAAAGACCCAGCACCACCTCTTTCTTGATCTCAAAATGCCCCAATACATAAACATTCTCCATACTACATAACTCACCACAGTTCTCCCTGCTCTTCTCCTTAGTAAAAAGCAGTTCAAAGTACTCATTTAGTACCTCGCCCTCTTCCTCTGATACCAAACAAATTTCCTCCTTTTTCCTAATGTCCCATATCTTATCCCTAGTCATGCTATTTGTTTTTGATACAAGCATAAAATGCCTTGGAATTTTCTTTAATTCTGCTTGTCAGGACATTTCATTTCCTCTTTTTGCCTTTCTAATGCATTACTTGTGCTCTTTCCTCCAAGACTTTGTCTGATTTTAGCTTCCTAAACCTTACATGTTTCCTTTACCTTTTGACTAGATCCATGACCTATCTCGTGATCCAAGATTCTCTTTCCTTTCCATCCCTGTCCTTTTTCCTACCTGGAATATGTTGGTCCCAGTTTCCAAAAAATTCCCACTTGCCAGTTATAGATTTGCTCGATGATAGCAGCTCCCAAAAAACTCCCACTAGCTCCTACCTAAATAAGTCATAGTTTATCCTTCCCCATTTTCTCATGAGGTTCAGGCTCAATCTTATTCATAACTGTCATGAAACTAAAGGGATTTTGATGACCATTCCCAAAAGACCCTCCCACTAAAACTTCAATCATCTGACCAGGCCCCTTCCCTGATAGAACCATCTACTTGCTGCTTCAAGAAAAAAACACTTTTGAATGCACTTAACAAATTTTGCCCCATCTAAGCCTTTGGCAATGAAAGCATCCCAGTCAATATTATAGAAAGTAAAGTCTCCCACTATGAGAGCCTTAATACTATGATACCTTTCCATAATCTGTCCAACTATGTGCTCCTCTATCTCTTAGTAGCTATCAGGAGGCCTATACTATGCTCTTATCAGAGTGATTGCATCTATTTTAACTTTAATATGCCTCATTGGATTAGCCCTCCATAATAATTTCTCTGAATATGGCTACGACACTCTCTCAGATTCATTACCTCCTTTCATTTAATTGTCAGTCTTTGCACTAATATGATAACCATGAACATCAAAACAAAACCCTTCCTCTCTCCAGCCACCACTTCTACTTTTTGAAGTGATTTCATCAACAGCTATGTGCTACCCCCATATAATGATATTTTGCCATCTACAACTAATCTGCACAGAATCAATAGACTATCAGAGCACCTTTAGATTTTAACAGTTATGACAAATACAAATGATCTTTACACTAAAATGTGTTAAATTTATCTGCTTGTTTCAACCCAAGTCATTTTTATAACATTATAAGGCATTAGGGTTTCTACACGGTCAAACCAAAATGTTTACCAATAACCTTTAATAAAACCTGGAATGTGCACTTTAATCACATTTAATTGTTTGATTACAAATTTAAAACTGTGGAGAACAGGGGGGAAATTATTATGTTGAGTATTCTACAGCCTATGTTCCTGTAAAATTTGTCATTATGAAAAGATATATTATTTACGACATACAGTGCCCTCCATAATATTTGAGACAAAGTCACTTTTTTTTCCCCCTGTATTTGCCACTGTGCTCCACATTTTTAAATTTGTAATCAAACAATTCATATTATTAAAATGCATATTCCAGATCTTATTCAAGGTTAGAAGTAAAACACTAAAGTCTTTTGACTTAATGCTTGAAGTAAAAATACAAAGCTGGAGAAACTCAGCAAGTCAAACAGTGTCCTGTATAAAGATATAGATACATAACCAACTTTTCGGGCTTGAGCCTTTCATCAAGGTATGGAAAAATGTCAGCGGGCATCCAGACAAAAAGGTAAGGAGGGAGGGTTGGGGGAGAAGCATGTTCCAAAGGCAGGAGGTAATAGGTGGAGAAGGGAGGGAGGGTACTGCAGCAAGCAGGGGAGGAGGGGTGGCAAGATGAATAGAGAGGGAAGGAGGTATTGAGCTGAAGGAAAGAAGATGGGGGAAAGGGAGGGAGAAAGAAGAGTAGGTTAGCAAAAACTGGAGAAGTCGATGTTAATGCCATCCGGCTAGAGAGCGCGTTTTGGTTTGACTATGTAGAAATCACTGCACTTTTTATACATATTTCCCCCATTTCAGGGCAACATGATATTTGGTGTTTGTGAGTATTCAGGTATGTTTAATTACTTCATAAGAGAGCTAAGCTTGCCTCTAAGCTTTTGATCTTCTTTGGAGTCTGTAGTTGCCATTTTTCAACATGAAGATCAGAGTTGAAGGTCAAAGAAGCGAGTATGAGGCTGAAAAACAAGAATAAACAATAAGAGACATCACTCCAACCTTAGGGTTACAAAATCAACTGTTTGGAACATCATTAAGAAGGAAGAGGGTAATGGTGAGCTCAGTAATCAAAAAGGACTTGTCTTCCAAGGAAGATCTCCATTGCTGATGACAGAAGAATTCTCATCATAATGAAGAAAAATCCTCAAATATGTGTCCAATAGATCAGAAACACTCTTCGGAGGCAGGTGTGGATATGTCAATGACTACTATCTGCAGAAGGTATCATGAACAGAAATACAGAGGCTATAGAAACAGGATGGCCAGAATACAGTTTGCTAAGAAGTATTTAAAAGAGCCTGCAGAATTCGGTAAAAAAGGTTTTGTTGACATATGAGACTAAGATGAACCTGCTTCAGTGTGATGGCAAGAGCAAAGCATTGAGTTGTAAAGGAACTGGTTAAGATCCAAAGCATACCACCTCATCTGTGAAGCATGGTGGCAGGGGTGTCATGGCTTGGCATGTATGGCTGCCAAGCCATGACACACTTATCTGCACACTTATCTTCATTGATGATGTAGCAACTGATGGCAGAAGCAAAGTGAATTCTGAAGTGTATAGAAACATCTTATCTGCTCATGTTCGAGCAAATTCCTCCAATGTAATTGCACAGCACTTCACCCTATTCAAGACAATGATCCCAAATGTACTACTAAAGCAACTAAGGACTTTTTCAAAGCTAAAAACTGGAAAATTATTGAATGGTCAAGTCAGTCACCCCATCTAAATCTAATTGAGCAAGCCTTCCATACGCTAAAGAGAAAACTTAAGGGACAAATCCCCCAAACAAGAAGGAGCTGAAGATGGCTGCAGTTGAGGCCTGGCAGAGCATTACCAGAGAAAACCCTCAGCACCTGGTGATGTCTATGAATCGCAGACTTCAAGCAGTCATTGCATGCAAGAGATATGCAACAAAGTATTAAAGATGACTACTTTAATATACATACCACTGCTCATCTTCATCATGTCCCATCCCTTCGCGAGCGAAGATTAACACGGTACCTTGTAGCTCTTCTGCCCTCACAGAACATTTTGTAGTTGCTGGCACATTGTGATGTGAAATACCATTGCTATGCCCTAAATGTTATGGTGCTCTGGGGACTATATATAAAACAGGCAGTAATTTCTACACGGTCAAACCAAAATGTTTACCAATAACCTTTAATAAAACCTGGAATGTACACTTTAATCACATGTGAATTGTTTACAAATTTAAAACTGTGGAGAACAGGGGAAAATAAAGGAAAAATGTGTCTTTGTTCCAAACGTTATGGAGGGAAAAAGAAAAAAAAATTTATTCAATATACAAAATTGTAGTGGTACACTTGGAGGGAGTGGGCAGACCCAACACTAACAGCTACTACAGCCATGAGGCATAGTGACTCAGCAGCACCCATAGGTCTACTGAGAAGCCCAGGCCTACTCAACGTCGCTATGTCATGAGGTCATTAGCACTTCAGTTGTCATGACGCCAGGTCACATGTCATATATTTATATTAAGCCTGATAACACTCTTCTCTTCGCTGGCTGATAACTTCAGGTGTGGTCTTGTTATTTCAACATGATGGCGTACGAGAACAAATATCATCAGCCACAAAATGAGACATTCCCTTTACTTACTATTATATGAATCTGAATAATTTGAGGACGTGAGACAGGTTCATTAGTCCAACAGGTGGTAGATTATGCATGAAATGTTCAGTTCTCCAAATATCCAACTGCAACATCTTTTAGTTACAATTTATTTATCCTTAGAATCCAAGACATCTGCTCAATTAACTTTTCCCAAGATTGTCAAGGCAAAATGCTGGAAAAACAGAACCACTGTGAGGGCTGCACAGACAGCTTTGTGTTTAGCACAACGTTATTACAGCACCAGTGATCTGGATTCATATTCAGCGCTATCAGTAAGGAATTCGTACATTCTTCCCATAACCTCATGGGTAACCTCTAGGTATTTCAGTTTCCTCCCACTTTCCAAAGACATATGGGTTAGTAGGTTAATTGGTCACATGGGTGTACTTGGGCAGCATGACCTGCCTCATGGGCCACATGGGCTTGTTAGCATGCTAAATCTCTACATTTAAAACTGTGGTTTTGGTAATCACTTTTGCTCCCAATAGTTCAGATTTCAGATTTATTGTCAGAGAACATACATGACATCACATGCAACTCTAAGATTCTTTATTTCCTACGAGGCAGCAGAATTACCACTAATTGGTAGTGCAAAAAGGAAAACTGTACACACATAAACATGTAAACAAATAAAGAATTGTAAACAGATAACAAATGAAGATAAACTGGCTTTGCTATGCAGAGAGAACAAAAAGAAAATCAATAAAATGCACAAGTAAGAGTCCTTAAATGAGTCTTTGATTGAGTTTGTTGTTGAGGAGCCTGGTAGTGGAGGGGTAGCAGCTGTTCCTGAATCTGGTGGTACAAGTCTTGTGGCATCTATACCTCTTTCCTGATGGCAGCAGCAAAAACAGGGTGTGTGCTGGGTGGTGTGGGTCTTTGATGATTGCTGCTGCTTTCTGACAGTAGTGTTCCCTGTAGATGTACTCAATAGTGGGGAGGGTTTTGCCTATGATGTCCTAGGCTGAGTCCACTCAGGGGTACTGATGTCCCCATACCAGACCACGATGCAGCTGTTCACCAAACTTCCCAACACATTTCTGAAGAAATTTCCAGAGTTTCTGGTGTTACACCAAATCTCACAAACTCCTGAGGAAGTGGAGGCGCTGACATGCTTTCTTCATGATGCAACTGGTGTGTTGGGTCCAGGAAAGATCCTCCGAGATAGTGACTTCCAATAACTTAAATTTGCTCGCTCTCTCCTCCTCTGATCTCCCAAAGATCACTGGATTGTTTATCTCTAGCTTTCCTTTTCTGAAGTCAACAATCAGGACCTCAGTTTTGATGACATTGAGTGCAGAGTTGTTGTTGGTGCACCATTCAGCCAAGTTTTCAATCCCCCTCCTATATGCTGACTTTCGTTAAACAACCATCAGCAAATTTGTAATGTTGTCATACAGTCCCACACAGTCATAGGTGTAAAGTGAGTAGAGCAGTGGGCTAAGAACACAGCCCTGTGGTGCTACTGATGGAGATTGTGGAGGTGATGTTCTTACCAATCTTCACTGATTGTGGTCTGAACGTGAGGTAATCCATGGGGTGTTAACTCCCAGGTCTTAGAGTTTGCTGATCAGTTTTGAGGGGATTTTGGTGTTAAATGCTGATTTTGGTAGTCAATAAAGAGCATCCTGATGTATGCATCTTTGCTGTCCAGGTGTTCCAGGGCTTTATGTAGAACAAGTGAATTCTGCTAAGATATAAATGAGAATAAATGTAAACAATATTTACAACAGTAAATGTTGAGTACAAGTCATCTATTTGTCATATTTCAAAATTGATGCAATTCATTTTTTTTTCAAAAATTTTTATACTTGTTATTTTGGACAAGCCATTAACTACCATATTTGATGGCATATACGATCTACTTTTTTTCTCAACAATATCCCCTGGGTCTTATATGCAACATTGAAATTGAACAGGTCACCAGCTACTCACCCAACTTCAAGATGCCTACAGAGGTGCTGTAGCTCTCCAGGAAGCAGTCTCGTAGCTTCATGGGACACTTACCCTCAGGTGGCCTGTATTATCCAAAGCTCCCTGTTCACTTCCCTGGTCAGAAGGCCAACAGTGGCAGCATTCACCAGCAGTGCAAGAGGTGCATAAGGAATATGTTTCCCTGCTGAAATGGGGTGGGGGGACTTATATGCCATCAAATATGGTTATATATTTTATTTCAATTGTGCATTGAAATCATTGAAATAATTAATAGTGATCGCTGATTCTTGATTAATTCTCATTGGTTTAACCTTTGCTTCAGTGCATAGAAAAACTGTCAAGAACATTTCTTGGCAAAAGGGAAGCAAAGAAAGAATAATGCGACTTTTAATTTTGCAGGAAAAGATCCCTAGAACTCATCTTGACAGAGACCCCCTCATTCTCTTGATTGATGGTTTGATACATTTTTATCGAAGTGACATACATGTTTACATATGAAGGTGGGCATTGACTTCTTCTTAACAGTTATATTAACCACAGCAAACTGAGGTCTACTCCACTTCCTCTGCACCCATGATTGTAAAGCAAAAACCTTTCCAAATCCATCTTCAAATTCACTGATGACACCACAATGGTAGGCTGGGTATAAAGTAATGATTCAAAGGAATGCAGGAAGAAGGTTGAAAGAGAGTGCCTGCTCCCAAGATAACAACCTCTCCCTCAATGTCAATAGAGGACACAGATCATTACTGACCTCGGGAAAGGAGCAGAGACCACATCCTTGTCCACCTCAATGGCACTGAAGTGGAAAAACTAGGTCACTTCAAGTTCTTAAGAAAAAACATTTCTACTGACCTGAACAAACTATGTTGATCCGACAGTCAAGAAAACACATCAGTGCCTCAACTCTTGTGGAAAACAAAAGAAGTTCAGTATGTTCCATGTCCCTCAACAACTTGTGGAGGTTAACCATTGGAAGTACACTTGCTGAATGCATCACAGCATGGAATTGGAGCTGTTCTCTTCAAGACTGAAAACTGCCAAAGAAGATGGCATATGCAATTCAGAATATCATGCAAATCTCTCTCCCCTCCATGGACCCTAATCTCCTACTGTCTAGGAAAAGCAGCCAACACATTATACTCAGCACACACTCTCTTCTCTTATTAGGGAGAAGGTTAAACAATGTAAAATAATGAATTAAACACTGAAAGACATTTCCCTGCTGCCATCAGGCTCTTGAATGAACCCCAAAACAGTGCTCTCAAGATGCCTTTGCTTTTAAACAAATTCATCTTCATTTCATTTTTACTCTATAGTCTGTAGTCATGTTCTTGCTTTTCTACCTAATGTCACATTATACCTATGTATACCTATGTATAGTGTGACAAATAAACTCAAATTTTACACATGTGTATATCTCTAGGAAAATAAGTTATTATCTCACATAATTTCTTTTGAGATTAGCAAATTAAGGATAAATGTACAAACAATATGGCACAATTTTGCTTTTGGAATGGAAACAGATAACTGTACAACTGTGCTAATCTGTGCTAACCCACTTTAGTGGTGCTAATTGGTTTTGTGCCACTGCCTAATTAACTCAGTTAAAGGCTGATTGGCTTGGAAGATGCTGGGTGTTCAAGAACTAAAGATCAATGATAAAATTATATTCCATTTCTCCAATATTTTTATCAAGTTCTCTGTAGTCATAAAATCTATCCAGTATCTAGTCTTTCATGAAACATAATTTCCTTACAATGACATGTCAGAAATGGAGCAGTCTTTGATGCAACTCCAATGTTCTTTCACAATGTCCTATTTCTTGCTGAAGTTCTCACCCTTCCTCCATTACAATGATTTACCTTCTTCTAGTTCCATAGTGTTGAATGCTTCAATCCGTTCCGCAAGCCCATTTACCCTAAAACATTCATCTTCTATTTTGCTACCTTTACATAAATTTTTCATTTAGCTATCTGAATCATTCAATCATTAAATTTATTACCCATTTGTCTGAAATAACTTTTAGTCCATAGACTTGTCAACTGCACTCTTTTTCACAGCATTTGAGTCTTCATCAAGCAGTGATTTCCAGATCTGACCCCACTATGTTAAAAAATATCCTCAACACTCCAGTATTCTTTCTCCATATTATCATATTTCATTCATATAGTGCACACACACATATAACATGCAGAAAATCATAAATTGAATAAAAATATTTTTGTATACCATGCACTCACATACACTGCAACTTGATGTAATGAGGATGATTAAACTGATGCCATAGGGCAGAATCATCCTAACGATGTCTCAGATGAGAACCACTCGATATGTTAATCTCCTCCCTCAGGGGATTAGACTGGGCAATTATCATTGATAAGGTGCAGTGCCTTAGCTAGAATATCCTGTTTCTCAGAATACCATGGCACTCAGGCCAAAGAGATATTTCCAAGATCAAAATTTTAAATGTTGCCATTTTGTATGTACCCAATTCCCACACTTGTTATAAATTGTGCGTGTTCTTTAATTGCCACTAATACATTCCCACGCTAAATATAAATTACCGGTGTGACTTTCCCAAGCTTGCTATGAATTGTGTGTGTTCTTTCAACATGTAAAAATATTCTCATATAGCACACACAGGCATATAACATATGGGGGTACCTGGCTTGAAAAAAAAATATGCATATAAAGGGCACGTTATATGTGTATAAATTTAGTAATTCAAATTCAAATTTACTGGTCATCCTATTGTACCACTACAATCTTAAAAAGCAAAATTTTCTGGTCCGTAGTGGAGAACAGTGCAAAACGTATACAGAACATATTCTTTCTTTTCTTTGGCTTGGCTTCGCGGATGAAGATTTATGGAGGGGTATGTCCACGTCTGCTGCAGGTCGTTGGTGACTGACAAGTCCGATGCGGGACAGGCAGGCATGGTTGCAGCGGTTGCAAGGGAAAATTGGTTTGTTGGGGTTGGGTGTTGGGTTTTTCCTCCTTTGTCTTTTGTCAGTGAGGTGAGCTCTGCGGTCTTCTTCAAAGAAGGTTGCTGCCCGCCGAACTGTGAGGCACCAAGATGCATGGTTGGAGGCGATATCAGCCCACTGGCGGTGGTCAATGTGGCAGGCACCAAGAGATTTCTTTAAGCAGTCCTTGTACCTTTTCTTTGGTGCACCTCTGTCTCGGTGGCCAGTGGAGATCTCGCTATATAACCATATTACACGATCTTGGGAAGGTGATGGTCCTCCATTCTGGAGACGTGACCCACCCAGCACAGTTGGGTCTTCAGCAGCGTGGATTCGATGCTGTCGACCTCTGCCATCTCGAGTACTTCGACGTTAGGGATGAAAGCGCTCCAATGGATGTTGAAGATGGAGCGGAGACAGCGCTGATGGAAGCATTCTAGGAGCCATAGGTGATGCCGGTAGAGGACCCATGATTCGGAGCCGAAAAGGAGCGTGGGTATGACAACGGCTCTGTACATGCTGATCTTTGTGTGTTTCTTCAGGTGGTTGTTTTTCCAGACTCTTTTGTGTAGTCTTCCAAAGGCGCTATTTGCCTTGGCGAGTCTGTTGTCTATCTCGTTGTCGATCCTTGCATCAGATGAAATGGTGCAACCGAGGTAGGTAAACTGGTCAATCGTTTTGAGTTCTGTGTGCCCGATGGAGATGTGGGGTGGCTGGTAGTCATGGTGGGGAGCTAGCTGATGGAGGACCTCAATTTTCTTCAGGCTGACTTCCAGGCCAAACATTTTGGCAGTTTCTGCAAAACAGGACATCATGCGCTGGAGAGCTGGCTCTGAATGGGCAAATAAAGCGGCATTATCTGCAAAGAGTAGCTCACGGACAAGTTGCTCTTGTGTCTTGATGTGAGCTTCCAGGAGCTTCAGATTGAAGAGACTGCCTTCCGTGCGGTACCGGATGTAAACACTGTCTTCATTGTTGAGGTCTTTCATGGCTTATTTCAGCATCATGCTGAAAAAGATAGTAAAGAGGGTTGGTGTGAGGACACAGCCTTGCTTCATGCCGTTGTCAATGGAGAAGGGTTCGGAGAGCTCATTGTTGTATCTGACCCAACCTTGTTGGTTTTCGTGCAGCTGGATAACCATGTTGAGGAACTTGGAGGGGCATCCGAGGCGCTCTAGTATTTGACAAAGCCCTTTCCTGCTCACGGTGTCGAAGGCTTTGGTGAGGTCAACAAAGGTGATGTAGAGTCCTTTATTTTGTTCTCTGCACTTTTCTTGGAGCTGTCTATCAGTAGTTCCTCTGTTTGCACGAAAGCCACACTGTGATTCTGGGAGGACATTTTTGGTGACACTAAGTATTAGTCTATCAAGGAGAGTCCTAGCGAAGATTTTGCCTGCAATGGAGAGCAGCGTGATTCCCCTGTAGTTTGAGCAGTCTGATTTCTCGCCTTTGTTTTTGTACAAGGTGATGATGATGGCATCACAAAGATCCTGAGGCAGCTTTCCTTGTTCCCAGCAGAGCATGAAAATCTCATGCAGTTTGGTATGCAGAGTTTTGCCACCAGCCTTCCTGACCTCTGGGGGGGATTCCATCCATAACTGCAGCTTTGCCACTTTTCAGTTTTTCAATTGCCTTCCTGGGTAAGGACCTCATCCAGCTCTAGACTCAAAGGCTGTTGAGAGAGCTGGAGCAGGGCGGATTCTTGGACTGAGCGGTTGGCACTGAAAAGAGATTGCAAGTGTTCTGACCATCGATTGAGGATGGAGATTTTGTCGCTGAGGAGGACTTTGCTGTCTGAGCTGCGCAGAGGGCTTTGGACTTGGGGTGAGGGGCCATACACAGCCTTTAGTGTCTCATAAAAACCCCTGAAGTCGCCAATGTCGGTGCTAAGCTGGGTTTGTTTGGCGAGGCTAGTTCACCACTCATTTTGGATCTCCCAGAGTTTGCGCTGAAGATGGCTGTATGCGAGACAGAAGGCTCGTTTATTCTCTGGCCAAGAAGGCTTTGCAAGGTGAGCCTGGTGGGCAGATCGCTTCTTTGCCAGCAGCTCCTGGATTTCCTGGTTGTTTTCGTCAAACTAGTCCTTGATTTTTCCTGGAGGAGAAGCCCAGTACCTCTTCAGTGGATTGCAGTATGGCCATTTTCAGCTGATCCCAGAGGGTTTCAGGAGACGTTTCCATGAGGCAGTTTGCATCCTCGAGCTTTGCTTGGAGGTTTGCCTGGAAGTTTCCTCTCACTTCGTCTGACTGCAAGTTTCCAACATTGAACCTCTTTCTGGGGGCTCCACTGTTCTTGAACTTTGGCTTCAAGTGAAGGTTGAGCTTGCAGCAAACAAGCCAGTGGTCAGTGTGGCCTTCCACGTTGGGCATGACCCTGGGGTGGAGCACATCTCGTTTGTCTCTTCCTCTCACCAGAACGTAGTCCAGTAGGTGCCAGTGTTTGGATCTGGGATGCATCCAGGTAGTCTTCAGGCTGTCTCTCTGCTGGAAAAGGGTGTTAGTAATGACAAGCCGCTGTTCTGCGCAGATAATAATAAATTATTATTTATAATGAAATAAATATAACTCATAATTAGCAGAATCACGGAGAATTGTTTTCAGTCCTTCAGCAGTCTCACTGTCGTGGAAAAAAGCAGTTTTACAGCCAGATGTTTCTGGCTCTGATATTTCTGCTTTCTTTTCCTAAAGGGAACAGCTGGAAGATGCTGTGTGCAGCGTGGAAGGGGTCCTCTCTGATTTTGTTAGTCCTCTTTGAACAATGATCCCACTAAATTGTATTGATGGGAGGAAGGAGTCACCAGTGATCATCACTGCCACTTTTATTGGCCTGTGGCTGGACCTCCTATCCAATGCTCCACCGCAATTGTACCACAGTGTGGTGCAGCCAGCCAGAATGCACTCGATAAAACTTCTGTATAAAGTTGAAAGAATAGTAGCCTGTAGCCTCACCTGTCCCACCTTTCTTAGGAAGTGCATTCACTGTTGTGCCTTCCTGACAAGTGAGGATGTTCTAATACAGGATAGGTCACTTCTGAAGTGGTCTCCAGGGAATTTGATGCTCTCCACTTTCTCCACTACTGGGCTATTAATATGTAATCAAGGGTGGTTATCTCTAGGTCTCCTATTTACTAACTTCTCAAAATTGGAAAGTAAGTCCTTCCTATTAATCTTATTTAGGATACTCATTAATCCTATCAACAATTAAATCTACCACCAGTCCACAATATTCCAAAGATAAGAACTTTACCAATTCTCCTCACAGCTGTAACAATGATCTCATGGATCTCCTTTGCATTCTCTCTAGCAATACCACATTTTTATTTCTGTGGTTGACAATCAGAATACTAATGTATATTGATGGCAACAAGTGATTTTATAAATTTCCAACTTGATATCCCTACACTTTTAAATAAGACACCACGGTCTGGATCTTGAACAACTTCATCTCATTTGATCTTCCAGTCATATATATCATTATAGTAAAAACACAAAAATGGTAGGAACACCTCAGCAGACTTTGAAGCATCTTGAACATAAAGCTTTATAACTAATGTTTTGGAACTGAGTCCTTCTTCCAGGTATAAGTGAAAGAGGCTGGGGGAGGAGGGAAGAAGAATTCAAACCTGGTTTGTTGTTGCTGTAAAAGCAACGGGCTAAAAATGCTAATGGTAACACTGTGCCATCAATTGAGTTATTCAATTTTGAAGTTACTCGAGCTTCTTCTTGCATCCCCTCCATGTATTTGAAATATCCAATTTCATGAATTTGATTAAAACTGTATCTGCAAATTTTGCCTTTGCACACAAATTGCCTTTTTGGTGTTTTAAAAATAATTATTTTTGTGCATTGATTTTAATGCTTCTTTAATATGTTCTGTATGCCTTCCAAATTTCATTTTTCATTTCTCTCCTTCATTCTCCTTTAGGGTTTCTGCATTACTGAGGTGTTGATATTTATCATGAGGTTCTTTTTCTTCCCTTGTTTGACTGTTAAATCTCTTTGATATTCGGAGCAATCTGAAGATTTTGGAATCACTACCTGTCTTTTACTTTCTGTGAATGCTGTGTGATCTGCTGAGTTTCTCCAGCACTTTTGTATATGGTACTAGGCCCCAGCATCTGCAGCTTTTCTTGCTTACCTCTAGATTTTAGAATATCTTCTTTTTTTTCAGGGGCATCATATTTGATCTGAATTATCATTATTTCTTCTTATTGCTCTCACCTTGATTTATTTTCCAATATTCTCCTGACTGCTCTCACAATCTCTAACCTTTGCTCCACTGTTGAAAAATGTCTTCAGGAATCTTAGCTCTGCACTGGAATAACTCATCCCTCCCACATTTCTCCCTTTCCCTCTCCTCAAGTTCTTTCTCAAAACCCAGGCTTTTGATCATCTCAGAATACCCCCTATTTTGCTTTCCCTAATTTCCCCGTTTCTTTGAGGGTTTCTGGAACATTTTTAAAAGCTAAAGTTATCATATAATGCAAATTGGCATAATTAGAGTAAAGGACTGAATCAGTAAATGTTTTTGAACAATTATGACCCTTGATGGCATAAGTGGGCTAGTTCTATTAGAAAGTTAAGGACAAAATTTGCCTCCAATATTAAAATACATTCAAAGGCAAATGTGGACGAAGAGGTTAGAAAAAATATTTTTATGCAGATGGATTTTAGAAGAAATGTTTCATCAGGTGGCTGAGATAAAATTAGCAAAATAATCTCTTTTAAGGGAAAATTGAAGTGAAAGCTTCTTGTGAAAGTATATAATAGAGGAGTAGATTGTTTGAACAAAGAGCCAACTCAAACAAAATGGGATGAATGGTTACCTTCTATGCTGGAATGTTCGACGGTTCTGTGGTTTTGAGAGCAGCAATGTTAGAAGGTGCTAATAACTCAAACTTGCCTTTTGGATGAAAGGACAGAATCTGCAATTCTGGCATGAATGAATTACCTCAGCAAGACCCACTTAACCAGCAATGAAAGATCAAACCAATGTCACATTGGTTTGATGCAGCACTTAAGTGAACATCCAAAAGTGGATAGAATGTGGAACTTGCTGCTGTGAAGAATAGTTTCACTGAATAGCATTGATGCATTTAATGAAATCTGGACAAAAACATACAAGGGAGCAAGGAAATGATTGAAAGGATTAAATGAAGAAGGGCCCAGGTGAAGTCCTGAAGAAATGAAGAAAGGCCAATGTTGTTTATTTGTAAAAATACAGGAAATTATAGGCCCAGTGAGCCTCACATAAGTAGTAGGGAAACAACTGGAGAGGATACTTAGGGATAGGATTTATATATATTCTCAAAGGCATGATCAGATCAGGGAGAGTCATCATAGTTTTGCGTGATCATGTTATACAAATTTGACTGAGTTTCTATTGAGGTGATAAAGGTAGTTGTCAATGGTAGACCAACGGATACGTCTACATGGACTTTAGTAAGGCATTTGACATGGTCCCTCCTGGTTGGCTGATGCAGAAAGTGCAGCTACATGGGATCCATGGTGAATTGATAGTTTGGGTTCAAAATGATTAGTGATGGACTGGACAAGTGGGTTTATGCATGGATTGGTGTTGGGGCCTTGGTTGTTTGCGATGTGCATAAATGATTTGGATCAATTAGTGGGTAGGTGAGTAAGTTTGCAGATGACACTACATTGGTGGAGCTGTGGACAATGTAGAGGGCTACCAAAGAAGGCAGAGGATCAGATTATTTTGAAAGTAATTAGCGAAATCAGATGTACGGTACCATATAAATGACAGAACTTTGTATTCATTCAATTGCATTACCAGACACAATACATTAGCTTAGTGAGACTTCTATAAACCTCTAATTCTGTGAGCTCCAGTACTACAAGGGCAAAGAAATAAGAACTAGTGATAATGAATTTATTGTCATATGCATTGTACAATTTACATATGCAATGAAATTCTTACTTGCTACAGCTGAACAGATACTGTGTAAGCAAGACATTAAAACAATTAAAACAAAACTGTAATAGTAAACTTACTTGAAATAAAAAGAGAAAATATTCACTGTTAACCAATTGCAAGATAAAGTGACTTAGAATTGGTCCAGACAGTCCTTTTGAAGTGTTGAAGCAGTCTCTGACTAGTGTTACATGGTGTCTGGTGGAACACCACCACCCCATTGTCCTTCTCCAGATCACACATCATTGCAAATAAACACCATAATATCAAGATTCTTTTATTGTTATGTAATAAAACAGAAACTGTAATATTACATGAAATTTCCTTTAGTCTGCTGTAAGGCAGACAAAGAATTGCCAGGAGTATTGCTCAATGTAGCCTATTATCATTATTAAGAATCTTCACCTACTTTCAATTTGGGAATAACAACCATACATGCTCAAATATATTTCTTCACTACCATCATTCCAAAGGCAATTCAGGAGTGTCATTAAATGCTGGCTTTTCCAGCAACACGTATAAAGTATAAAGATATTTACAGATATGTCAGTGGATTCTCATTCAGTGCTCCCTCAGCCTCTGGAGCTGCACAGCCTCTTGGTCAATCCATTGGCAAACCTAGATGAAACTTCTGATATGGTCAGCACCTGAGGTCCCTTCAAGAGCCCTACTTACCCTCAGCATCTTCTCAAATCCCTGTCCTGTAAACTGACTCCCACAAGCCAGTCTCTAGAAGCCCACAGCCAGTACGAGTCCTTCAGCCACTGAGCACCTTGCTGGCCTGCTGCTGTGGTCTCCTTCCCTGTGGGGTCATCTGCCAGGCTTCCCTTCCTCAGTGGGTGGGTGTTCTCCTGCTTCGGGTGCCCTGTGCTTGTCCAATGATCTCTGGAGTCCATAATCCTCATGATCCATTGCCAAGCATCATGGTTTATCAAAATTTCTGTATAAATGCAATTTGCTGTTATTATCTTAACCCAGAAATCCAATACAATTACTTCATGTCATAAACCAGAGCAGAAAAGTGAAAATCCAGTTGTGAGAAAAATGTTTAGGAAAATATGTGATGAATGAACATCACACCAATGAAGCAACTAGCTTAATGAAAAATATATTTTTTTCCGATTAAATTTCTTATCTATTTTATCTCATAATAGACTTTCAATTGCAGTATAATTCACCTGAAATTGCCCAAAGCAAAAGGTGAAATAATTTCAAACAGAAGTTACATCTGCAACGCACAAATCTAGTTTCCATCATATTCTGTATTGATGTTGAAGAATAGCCCCACCCACAAATTCTGCCAATATTCTTGGTTGAAGTAATTGTGCTTGTTTGGAGTTTTTGAGATGGAACTGCAATAAATTTTCCATGTATATTGGTGTAAGTAAGCATCTTTAAAAGCCTATTTTTAAAATAAACTTGTCTTGAGTCCACCAACGATCCTGTTAAATGGTTCCATATAAGTTATTAAAAAAATGTTGGCTCTTTAAAATCAGGTCATACGAAGGTGGCCAGCTAGATGCACTAATTAAACAGACTTATTTTTATAATAAACCAATTTTCAACTGTTAATAAAACAGTTCCCAAATTATCAGTCTTGAAAATTAAACTTTTTTTTAAACTAGAAAATTAAGAAATTATGTTCTAGTTAGCTAGCAGATTGTTCTGATATGTGGAACATTTTATGTCAGTGATTATACAAAGAAACTTCAATGGAAAATGTAGTGATAATTTCAGTGCTAAAAAATTGAAATAATTTCAAGCACTAACTTCACCACTTTGTACATTGTGCTCACATTATCAACATAGCTCGCATCTTTTTATGTCAACTTTTTTATAGCTATCACATCAATTTATTCATGAGATAAAGTATGACAATTTGCATTGTGGTTTTCTATTGACTTTCTTTGCTCAGGAACATTTGTGCATTTTTTTTACATGAAAATTGATTATTGTACATATACACAGCAAAATGTGGATAAAAGGTACTAATTTACACTTGTTTGATAGCATATGGCTCCCCTGGGATTCACTATTCATCCTTATACATATGCTCTGAGCGATTAAACTACATAATAACCATAGCAAAGCAACAAATTTTTAGGAATAAAACAATATGTGTTTCTGTTTGTAGCTGTGGTTTAGGTTAGAACAACAGATACTTAAATTGAGTCTATTTCCTATACAAATGTTAACAGCTATCAAGATATATTTTTATTCTTGTCCATACAATAACTAAGTGCAGATTTCAGTTTTGAAGGAACTTGTATACAACATAGGAAAAGGAAACAGTCAAAACTTCTCTCAATGTCAATGTGTGGGTCATTGACAATGAGTCATTTCGTCAATACACCAGCCACGAAGCCACAAAATAGCATGTTCAGGAACAGTGCTTCCTATTTAACACCACAAAATGGTGACAACAGTTGAACACAGTATAAACATAATCACAGCAACCTTTTTACTTCCTGGCCTTGATTGGCTCAAAAAATCAATGGAGGTACTTTTTGACCAATCCTGTGCCTTGTTTATATCAAATTAATTCCTCTGACTTGTTATGAAAACAGAAAGTCATTAGCCATTCCATAATATTTGGAAAAATGATTGAAGCTCACCATATTTTATATTTGTGTATCCAATTGTAGATATCACAGTTTTCTTCTCTCACTCACCTGGCAAAATCTTTTGGAATGTCAAATTCTTGTAAGCTCTATAGAATAAATGGCAGGGACATTAGAAGCATTGATGTACAGGGAAACCTGGGTGTGCAAGCCTGTTACTCACTGAAAGTGGCAAAAAACAAGTGATGAGAAAGTTATTTGGAATGCTTGCTTTCATAGGTTGAGACATTAGGATGTCATTTTGCAGCTTTATAGAACATCAGTTAGACCTCTCCAGGTCAGATGTTCTGGACATCACACCGCAAGAAGATGTGGTAGCAATAGAGAGAGTGCAGAAGTGATTGACTAGGATGAAGGTGGAATGTAAGGTTGTAATACAAAGTGAGATCAATTAGATGGGTCCATTCTTAATGGAACATAGAATGATGAGAGCTGACCTTTGAGTGGCACAGATAGGACAGACAGTCAGAACATTTTTCCCAGGGCATGGCAATCTAGAACTAGACAGCATAGGGTTGAGGTGAGAACAAAGAAATTTAAAGGATATCTGACGGATACATTTTTCCACACAGATGATGGTGAATCAGAATAAGCCACCAGTGGAGGTGATGAGGCAGATATTATTACAAACATTAAAGACATTTGGATAGTGTTTGGATAGGAAAAGCATAGAGTGATTTAGACGATGTGGACAAAAGAGATGAGCGCAGACAGATTACATGGCTAAATTGGGCTAAAAGTCCCATTTTTTTTGTTGTATACTTCTATAATTCTATGACCAACAACTCATATTTTGATTAGGAACCTTGCAATTTTCTGAATGAACACTGATTTTTCCATTTTCATGCATTTGTTTCGATTATCCTGTTTATGTCCTTTCCTCACCTGATTTCCATGATATTCTTCCCAAACCATCAGTATTCATGATCTGACTTAATTTATGCATAGCATTCACTTCTTTACCC
The DNA here is from genome assembly GCF_036971445.1 of Narcine bancroftii. Classification (NCBI taxonomy): domain Eukaryota; kingdom Metazoa; phylum Chordata; class Chondrichthyes; order Torpediniformes; family Narcinidae; genus Narcine; species Narcine bancroftii. Next base: position 177,071,165 of record NC_091474.1, on the reverse strand, counting down.
CTCACTCCTACTCCCAACTGTGGCTGGTAAACTGTAACACTTCTACTCTTCCCCCCCCATTCAGAGAAATAGTCCCTGACCCAAGTCATTAACTAGTTTTTCTTTTCACAGAAGCCAACTGACTAAGTTCTTCAAGTATTTTATGTTTTTCCTTTAGGTTCCAGGCTCTGCAGTTTTACTTGTTTCAGCAAGAGTGCAGATTACCATGGAGCTTATTTATCCAGGTTTTCAACACTGAGTTTTCAATTTAGGTTGGCTAAGTTTTTAAGGATCTTTGACCAAAAAAGTTAACTCTATTTCTCTTCCTGCAGATGTGGCCTGACCTGCTGAGTATTTCTAGAATTATATCTCATTTCTATGATAAATTCAAATCTCCAAATTATTAACATGGTGCTCACTTACAGATAAGTTGTTCTTTCTAAAAAAGATGCACTGTATCATTGGTTATCAGGAAAAAAATGAGGTGCAAGCCAAAACTGTGAATAAATTGAATATAGCTATTCACAATTCCAATGTAACTACCAATGATATATTTGTTAGTCTACTCAGATAAGAATGCCAATCTCTCCACAATGTGACTAGTAGAAGACAGGGAAAGGTGCATAAAGAAAGGTAATAAAGAAAATCTACATTTGCTGGGTTCTAGTGCAGTACCCAAAAGTGCTGGAGAAACTCAGCAGGTTATGCAGTATCCATAGGAAGCAAAAAAAAACAGTTGACATTTCGGGTCTGAGCTCTTCCTCAGTAGTGCTAAGAAAAAGGCAGACCCCTGAATGAAAAGGTAGAGACAGAGGGAAGGAAATGCACTCCTGAGGAAGGGGTTCAAGCCCAAAACATTAACTGCCTCTTACTTCTAATGGATGCTGCATAATCTTTTGAACTTCTCCAGCACCTTTGTGTCCTGCAAAGGGACATGAAGTGTCTTTCTGAACTTTCTTAATATTTTGTGACTCCTGCAAAAATAAAGAAATTTTTTGAGGATTAATCTAATTTTTATAGACTCCAGTAGATGAATATTGGGCAATGTTTGCTAACTATACTTCTTCAGATTTGATTTGAACAAGAAAATCTGCAGACACTGTGATTATAATTTACATGAAAAATGTACAAGAAACTCACCAAGTCATGCAGATAAATATATGTAGCAAAAATAAAGATACATAACCAACGTTTCAGGCCTGAAGCAATCACGAAGAAGGCTCACTAGTGAATATACGTAGTTTGAGTTTGAGGAGATTTGGTATGTCACCAAAGACTCTTGTAGATGTCTACATGTGTACTACAGAGAGCATTCTGACTGCATCACTGTCTGGTACGGAGATGTCAATGCACAGGACAGGAAAAGGCTGCAGAGAGTTGTGAACTTGGCCATCACCATCGTGGGCATCAATCTTCACTCCATTCATATGCAAGAGCCTCTATCCATCCAGGCCATGCCCTCTTCTCATCAGGAAGGACGTTCAGGGGTGTGAAGACAAACACACAACAGAACAAAACAGCTTCTTCCCCTCTGCCATCAGTTTTCTGAATGGGCAATTAACTTCAGACACTACCTCACTTTCTCTTCTTTTTTGCACTAAATTATTTAATTTTTGAGAATGTGCAATTAACTACAGACACTACCTCACTTTCTCTTCTTTTTTGCACTAAATTATTTAATTTTTGAGAATGGGCAATTAACTACAGACACTACCTCACTTTCTCTTCTTTTTTGCACTAAATTATTTAATTTTTGAAAATGAAATTGCATCTGTAACGCTGCCACAAAATTGTGAATTTAATGACACATTCATGAAAATGAATTCTGATACTAATTCTGATTCTAAGCCCTTCAGCAAGGTATGAGTAAAAAGAAGACAGACACCTGAATAAAATGGTGGTGGAGGAACATCAGCCAACAGGCAAGAAGATTCAAATATTGTCATGTTATAAATCAGTATCATATTACACAGAATTGCTTTTACTTACTGTAAGTCAGACAGATTCCGGCGTGGACTTGAAGGGCCGAAATGGCCTGTTTCCATGCCATAAACTGTTATATGGTTATATGGTTAGATTCACCATTGACAGAAATTACCTAAAATGCCTATTACAAAAAGAGAAGCAAAAGAAAGTCCTCTCAGAGTCACCATGAGCTCATGGATTCACCCCCAGCACTCTTGGAGCTACACAGAGTCCAGTCCAAACCACTGGCAACACAAGCTCCAGATCTGAACCACCAACACGACTTTTGCACCTCCTCACATCCGGGTTCCAAGACCGGTACCCCTTCAGCCAGTTTCAAACCAGTTTCTAGTAGCAAGTCTCCTGAGAGCACTCTCCAGCAACCCACATGCTCTATGGGTTCCTCGCTTCGAGTTTCTCGCAACCCACCACATGGATGGGTCTTTCAGTCTCAGAGTCCCCCTCTGGTCCACTACCATGGTCACTGCCCTGTGGTTATTCCCTCTGTTTCTCCTGTTTTCTGGTGTCCTGCACCAGTCCTCCACTTCTCCGGAGTACACAACCCCTCATGTCTGCTGCTGATCAGAGGTGCCGCCATCTTGTGTGCAGACCCCGCGGTCATGGGATTTTAAATAAAACTACCATTGCTTCTTTAATAGGCTTGTGAAAAACTGATGGCAGTCGACTGGGTGGGTGGACCCTCATGGGAGTGCTCACTCTCCGTGGGTCTGCACCAGCACTGGCATTACAGCAACTCCGACAACACCACCATTTCTATCATGCTTAGCTCATTAGAGGATAAAAATGGATATGGGTGAAGGGAACAAGAAACTAAAAGCTGAGACATAGGTGGAGGGGATTGCTCTCTAATTGTAGATAAAAGTGAGTGTAGAGCTGGATGAAAGGAGACAGGGATGGGAAGAGAGGGAGAGTTGCTTCATGGAAACCGGAGAAATTGATGTTAATGCCATCTGGTTGGAAAGTGCTCAGATGGAATATTAGGTGTAACTCCTCCAATTTATGGGTGACCTTGGTTTGGCAGTGCATGAGGCCATGCAGGGGTGTATCGACACAAAATAGCACCTATGGCCCGGGTGGCCAATGTGTCAAAATACATGGCGATAAGGAAGTCTCAAGAGCTGTCCTTGGTGGCTGGCATGTTTTATTTGATGTTGTATAATTGAGAGCGAGTGCTAGAATAAGGAAGGAGAACAAATGTACCAGAATCAGGTGTGTATACCTTGTATGTCTGGGTTGGCGGTGGAGGTGGCTCTGAGCGGGGGCGGGGGGGTATGTGAGGGGGTAAGCGACCTTCAAGTACCATTGTTCCCCCCTTCAAGTAGTACCCCGGGCATGTGCCATGCCTACCATACCCTAGATACAGCCCTGAGGCCATGGACAGACAGGGGCACAGAAATGAAATGGTTGGCCACTGAGAGATCCCTGTTATTGCTGCAAACAGAACGAAGATGCTCAACGAAACAATCTCCCCGTCTGTATCCAGTCTATCCGATGCAGACAAGGCCACAACGTGAACACCGGATGCAGGAGAAAACCCCTACAGGCTCACAAGTCAAGTGTTGCTTCACTTGGAAGGACTATTAAGGACCCCAAATCATGGTGAGGGAGGTGTTGTTGGCGCTAGTAATATCCATTTCCTGCACATCTGCCCTGACCCCTTCTGCCCTTAGAGGCAACAAGGACAGGATTTTCCTTGTCCTCACCTATCACTCCACCAGCTTCCACATCCACCATATTATCCTCCTCATTTTTCATCACCTACAACATAATCCAAGTCCAGATGAATCTTCCCCCTCTCCCCTATTGGCTTAGCACACGGCTCACTCCTGTACAATATATCTTATTTATCTTTGCTACATAAACAATGCTACATGACTTGCTGAGTTTCTCCAGCATTTTTTGTTTAAACTCCTTCAGATTAGTTGTGCTCATCTTTGATTGGAGAACCAAAATTATTGTGCTGTATCTTGTCCACTGTTCATGCTCTCTGCACTTAATTTTTGCAGCTCACAGTGGAAGCTGTTCCACTGCACCCATCCCATAGGGCAGCACAACAGGTTAGGTGAGAAAACAACTAGAGGACATGGGTTAAGGGTGAAAGGTGAAATGTTTAAGAGGAACATTAGATAGAATTTCTTCACTCAGAGAGTTGCAAGAATGTGGAACAAACTGAAGTGGCACCCACTCCATGTTGACATTTAAAAAAAAATTTGAATGGGTACATGAATGGGAGGGGTATAGATTGTTATAGTCTGGGTGCAGGTCAATGGGACAAGGCAGAGACTAGATGGGCCAAAGGGCAAGAGTTCAGAGGCACTGGCATCTGAGCCATGAATTTGCTTTGCCATGAACAGGTATAAAAATTAACAATCAGTAGTCCCATGACCTCTTCTCAAAGCTACAACGAACTGCAGAGGGACGTGAATGTACCTCAGGCCATCATACATCCCCCACCCCTCCATTGACCCCATCTATAACTCCAGCTGCTTTGCGAAAGCAACCAACATATTAAAATACTCATCCTATCCTGGCCACACTCTCTTTGGCCCCCTCCCATCAGGAGGAAGATTTACATGTAGGAGATCATGTACCACTACATTTGAGGATAGTTTCTTTCCTGCCATTATTGGACTCCTGAGTGAATCCCAAAATAGTAAAATTATGTAACATTTTCTCCATATCAGTTGATCTTTGTAACTCTGCACTTTTGTACGCTTTACGTACAGTAAAACCTTAATTTCATGCACCCCGATTTAACGCAAATTCAGATATAACGTGATGAAGCAATGGACTTAGGAGCTGAGCTCCCTATAGGACCGGGGACTGCGACCTCCCGGCAGGAGCTGGGACTGTGGCCTCCCAGCAGGAACTGGGGCTGCAGGATCCTAGGGATCCCAGCAGGAGTGGGAATCTCAGGCTCCCTGCAGAAACGTGGACCTCGGGCTACCGACAGCAGCGGGGACCTCAGGCAAAATGCAAGTACAGTGAAACCCCAATTTAGTGCGACCCGCTTTTCTCGCAATTAGATTTTATGGACCCCAACAATCACATTATAACAGGGTTTCACCATATTATTTGTGAGATGTCTACTGGTCTGCCCACAAAACAACCTCATCACTTTATCTTGTTATATGTGACAATAAACTTAAACCTGTAGCTAATTGGTGATTCTCTATAGATTCATTGGCAGGTATACAGTATGATCTAATCCAAAATGATGATAATCTTTATAATAATTTCACGTGTTCAATTATCATATTACAAGATAAACTTTTACTACACTTAAGAATACAGGATCTGACTCTAAAGTTCCTGACAGAAGAGTGAAAAAAGAACATTGAAATAAGTTACAGAAAATTGAAATGCACTTTGGATTTACCAAAGTTCATTTTCAGTGAGACACCAGTGATTTGTGAAGAATTTTTAATGGATATTAATGAAAAATTTGGTAGTGCATAACATACGGTATGCTTGTTAGTTGTGTGTGTGTATTTAAGCATGCATCTAATTCTTAAACCTTCCTCAGCTGTATGCAGATTGTATTCACTGAAGCAAGTTCACGAAATACCATTGGATTTGACATTAATTTGCCTTACTGAATTGATTGACAGCTTGTTTCTGTCCTATTCATTGGTGTATTTGTGTTCTGCACTCCTTCCAAATTTCGCAAAGCATAGGGGCTAGGGCCAGGTCTGTTTTAAGTGATTTAAGCCATGAAACTGTGAGGGTCTGTAATTCATGTGGGTGCATTCAACTGAAACTGGGACTTTGAATTAGTTGACAGACAATGTATTAGAAAACTGAAGCTTTCCTGACTACAAGATTCACTTGAGACATTACCACATCCCGAGATATGGAGTGACGACAACATAGAATGTGAACACTGCAAATGCTTTTGCAGATAATGATGTTGTGAACCTGATTTCTACATTTAACTTGCCACAGAGCTCACACAGCTTTTGCTTATTGAAGGCAAATTCCCTATAAACAGTAGGTGTCAGACCAAGCAATAAAACCTTTGCGCTTGCAAATCCCAAGATAAAACTCTTTGCCCTTGTGCACCTGAGCAGCCAAACTGCCATTTAACAAAAAAAAACACGTTTTAGCCCTTTATACCAACAATTGAGGGATAAAATGCAGGCCAGAGAGTTCATATGAGCTTTTCAATGAATCAAATGTTTGCCAATGAATGAATTACTGCTTTTTTTTAATCCCTTGAAGCGCAATGATTTGATGATATACCTGACAACAAACCACATTCTCCTCTTGAAAGTAGAGCAGCAATGTTTAAGTTAATTTGCTTCTGCAGCTCTATCTAAAACTCTGCTGCCTTTAAAAAGATGAATTGCCACTGGGGACTTCCTGAGGACATAAAACTGATGCATTTTTTTTATTATTGTTTAATGGTGATTGTAACATATCACAAAAACTGCCATTTCCTCAAAATTTAAAAAAAGTAATTGATGGAACATTCTATTCCTTGGTTGGTCAAAGGCTGAGATGAGACACTGGTGATAGTGGTGACTAGTAATCTATGCCTGACTTTTCTGAGAGGAGACACCAAGATATGGAATATGATCCATATCTTCCAGCCTTTGGCCAAGGGCAGAAAAAAATGATCAAAGTCCATATTTGGCACATAGCTCATATTTTTCCGAGTAGCAGTGCTCTCCTTTCATATGCATCCAAGACACAAAAAAACAGCAGGCGCCTAAACCGCTGGAGAGGTACAGTCTATAGAGTTTCCACAAAAACATCCAAATCCATTGGCTGGATCGATGTTATGGTAAAGTTGTAGAAGACATTGATGAGGCCAAATATGGCCTATTGTGTGCATTTTTAGTTAACTAACTACAGAAAAGATATCTATAGCATTGAAAGAAGATTTACTAGAATGTTGTTGGAACTTCAGGAACTGAGTTACAGGACAAGGTTAAACAGGTTATGACTTTATTCTCTGGAGTTTGGAGGAATGAGACAAGATTTGATAGAGATGTACAAATTATGATGGGTAAAGATGGAGCAAATGCAAGTAGTTTTTTTTTCCACCGAGGTTAGGATATGGTTTAAGAGTGAAAGGAGAACAGTTCAGGGTGAACATTAGGGAGATCTTTTCAGACAGGAACTAATGGGTGTGTGGAATGAACTGCTGATCATTGCTGGCTCAATGTTCACATTTAAGAAAAAAATTGGACAGATACATGGATGGGAGGTGTATGGAGGGCTATGGACTGAGTGCAGGTCAATGGGACTAGGCAAAATAAAATAGTTTGGCACAGACGAGAAGGGCTGAATGACCTATTTTCTGTGTTGTAATGTTTTATGGTCCTAATACCACCATCTCTCAAGCCAACAATCTACCATTACGGCTTTAAGTATATTATATTATCCTCATATCATCCTCATCTTGGCACCCACTCTCAAATCAAGTACTTTACTGCATCACATGAAGAGATTTCAGGAAGATGGAAAAATAATTCAAGGACCTTCTGAAATACTGCTCAAAATATATATCACATCCTCATTCCCTTGTCTGGGAATTCTTAGATGGAGAAGGAGTATCCGGGAAGGAACTGAGAATCTTTGGTATCTACAATAGGAAATAAAAAGTCTGCAGATGCTGGGATCGAGTACGATATGAAAATGTGCAGGAGAAACTCTGCAGATCAAATGGCATCCATAGGTCGTAAAGGTTAACCAACGTTTCAGGCCCGATCCACACCATATAACTGTTTACGGCATGGAAACAGGCCATGTCGGCCCTTCAAGTCCGTACCGGTTCACTTGAACAACTCCATGTTCTAGCATGCTTTTTTGGAGCAGTTGCCAGAAGATATTGACGTGCTGCTGACGGATGAGGATTTCAATGATCCATGGAGTGATGTGGCGTGTGCTGACATTCTATGGTGGGCATGGTGTGAGGAAGTGTAGTCAAGGTAGCTGTGGGAGTTAGAGGGTATGTAATAGATGTCAGAAGAAAGCTCGTCACCCGAGAAGGAGTAAATTCATAGAGATGCAGCACGGTAACAGGCCCTTTCAGTCCATAAGCCCCCGCCATCCAATTATACCCAATTGACCGACACCCCCAGTACGTTTTGAATGATGGGAGGAAACTGGAGCCCCTGGGGAAAACCCACATAGACAAGGGGAGAACATCCAAACTCCTTACAGATAGTGTAGGATTCGAACCCCGGTCCTGATCACTGACCGTTATTTATTATGATAGGTTAAAATGGCTGGAGTCTAAAGGGTTAAACAGTCATGTTTTTGTTCCTCAGGTTGAGTGTACCTGTTGTAAACATAATCCAGTTTTGGCAAAGTCCACAGTACTAATGGTAAAAATATGCTCTCTAAATCAATCAGGTTTGGCTCACTTGCAGACATTACAGACCTTTTCCACAGATATTATTTGACCTGGGTTTCCAACATCTACCAGATCTTAGCCACATATTGAGATTTGGGAATAAAAAAAATTAAGTCAGTTATATATATTTTTTTAATGAGGTAGTATCAATTAAACAGTTCAACACCAAACTCGGTCTCAATATCACAAGAGCTATGAGCAAAACCACAAATCATTTTGGTGACTTTTCCGAAATTCATAGAAATGTCAATATGTTCCTGGTAGCGCTGCAATAAAAAAAAAGTACACATATCCCCGACTTCCACCAGCCAAACTTTGGTAAAAATTTAGCCAATCTATTCAGTAATACTTTAGCTATTATTTTATAGTCTACATTTAACAACAAAATTGGTCTATATGAAGATACTTTCAAAGGATCTCTATCTTTCTTTGGAATTACTGTAATTAAAGCACTAGAACAAGACTCAGATAATTCATAATGTTCTCCAACTTGATGTAAAACATCCCTAAACACTGTAGATAAATCATCATGAAAAATTTTATGAAATTCAACTGAAAATCCATCATCACCAGGCAATTTACTACTCGGCATTTCCAGCATAGCCATTTTAATTTCCGAATCAGTAAATGGTTCTTCTAACTCCTGTTTTGGATCAATCAATCCAGTTTCCTGTTTTCCTTCAGATGTATATAACTTTTTATAAAATGAATAAAATTCATCAGTAATCTCACGAAGTTTATAAGTAATAAGAGAATTCTGTCTAACAGCATTAATAGTCCTCGCTATCTGTTCTTTCTTTAATTGCCACGCCAATACCTTGTGTGCTCTCTCTCCCCATTCGTAATACCGTTGTTTAGTCCTATTAATCACACATTCAAATTAATAAGATTGCAAGGTATTATATTTCAATTTCAGCCTAGATAATTCTACTTTCTGATCTTTTGTAGCATCTTTCTGAAATTCCTTTTCTAACTCATCGATCTGTTTCTCTAATTCAAGACTCTGATTTAATCGATTCTTTTTTTATTTTAGAAGTATAACTAATTATTTGTCCTCTCAAATAGGCTTAATACAAACTTACTTTGAACAGAATTAGAATTTTCTTTAAAAAAAATAATTTGTTTTTTTCAAAAAAATCAATAAATTCCGTATTTTTTAAACAACATTGCATTAAATCTCCAATCATAAGATATTTGAATTTTCTCAGAAGTTTCAATGTAAAATATAACAAAGAATAATCTGAAATAACCCTACTTTTATATTCCGCTTGTTGTATTTTCCCTTGTAAATGTGCCAATACAAAAAAGAAGTCAATCCTTGAAAATGATTCATGTCTAGATGAATAAAAGGAAAAATCTTTCACTGTGAGATTAAGACATCTCCAAATATCTACTAAATTAAGATCTTTCATCAATGCTTGGACCTGGATTGCCATCCTGGATTTTTTAAATTTTCTTCAGAGATTTATCTAATAAAGGTTCCAAAACACAATTAAAATCACACCAACTAAAATATTATCATTAGCTTGACCCAAACATAAAAATGCATCTGAAATAAATACTTCCCAGGAAGCATTTCTGAAGTTAAAGGCCATTTTATGCCATCAGCCTGTACTTGTGTCCCCTAACTTTGAAAAGCCATTCTCTTTGAAAATGCCAGTGATGAAGTGGTTGGTGCTGTACTGTTACAGAAGAAGGATGGTGATAGAGTAGAACAACCTATTTCATACTTCTCAAAAAAAGTTTAACGACTTTTTACTCGACCATTGAGAAGGAGTTATTAGCACTTATTTTAGCATTGCAACATTTTGATGTGTGTATTTGTACTGCTCAAAAACTTAATAATATTTACTGATCATAATCCATTAGTTTTTCTGTCTAAAATGAAAAATAAGAACAGACTGTAATTGAACTGGACCTTAATGTTACAAGAGTATGATTTAATTATTACACACATAAAGGGGACAGATAATGTAATAGCTGATTGTTTGTCAAAATGTTAATCTGGGTAGATATGAATTTAATCCCATACTTACTGTAAAAAATAAAGTGTTTATTTTATTTTATTTATGTAATACTTCCATTAATTGTTAAAAATTTGTTCTTGTGGACCAATTTTTTTTTAAAGCAGGGAAGGTGTTACAGAGTTCTGTGTTGTGTATTGATCTATGTGTTGTGTAGTTTTGTGTTGAAAAGTGACAGTTTGCCTTAGAGAGCCAAGGTGAAGGTGGACTGCTGAGAGAGTGGGAGACAGACTGAGCATGTGCAGAAAATGATCTAAAAATTTCTGGACTTGGATGATAAACCATCACTGGGGGTGCTGTGGAGTGGAAGAAGGCCCAAAGCATGTCTTATTGTGTGGAAGACAGTTTAGAATGTTGGGATTTCAAAAAGGGATGAACATTATTAAGGCAGCCAGAAGGATCTGGACCAAGCCAGTTGTTCCTCTCTCTGCAAGTAACACAAGAAGACAACTTTGAATTTTGTTCTCTTTCTCTCTCTCTCTCTCAAGAGAAATGTGTTGTTCCAGGACATCCACAACTGATTTACTTCCATCAGCCACTTCAGTGTCTTAGAAAAGAAACTTGCCCCCTCAGGATTCTCCAGATGATAACCTCTTTCTTTCAGGTCATCACAGAGTTCCTTTTTGTTTCTCTTATTCCAAGTGAAATATTAGACAGCCAGTCCTCTGCTCTTGCATAAACCACAAGGGCTTTGACCAGGTTAAACTAAGCACCCTCAAACCGCCTTCCAAATGGGGTTTTCCCACGAGCTTGCCAGCTTGTCCTGTTCCAGTCACAGCTGCTGTTACTGTCTGTGACACTTTAGAACTGATCTCTGTCTGTCTCTGAGAGAAAGTCTGTTTGACTCTCTCTGCTTGCAAAACCACATGACCCTCTTAGAAAAGCAAGTTCCCTTCCAGACAATACGTGGCTTCGACAATCTCTTTCATCTGTTGCCTTTTTGTAAACAACAATCTATTAGTGAAGTCTCTTGGACAATCTCCAAAGTTTTTGCAAAGGCTCTAAGGCCCCGAGATGTCTAACATTAGCAGAGCTCCAGTATTTTAAATAAGATTAGTTTTAAAGTGTTTGCATGTGTCCTCACTAAAAGTCCTGCCCCAGTTTATCTCCAAAAAACATATCTATATACTGTCACAGTATCTATAATTATGTATGTGGAAGCCATGCAAGGAAAGCAGAAGAAACACATCACAAGGATTAAGATCCTGACAGGGAGGGGGAGGGAAGAAGAAGTATTATACTAAAAGATCTGACCTGACAGAAATAAACCGGGATAAGTTTTTTTAAATTTAAATTGTACTTTTTAGAGATACAACGGGGTAGAAAGCACTTCGGCCCAGGATATCTGTGCTGCCCAATTACACCCAAATAATCTACCAACCCTATACATTTTGAAGTGTAGAAGGAAACTGGAGCACCAGGAGAAAATGCATGCAGGTCATGGGGAAAACATACAGACACTTTAAGACAGGGCTGGATTCAAATCAAGGCCACTAGAATTGTAATATCATTACACTAACTGTTAACCTATCTGTGCTGCTTACATGTGAGACTGCATCTGACAAGTGGTAGCCATACAAAAGTCAAATAACGAGAGATCAAGGTCAACTTGTTCCCATAAAGGTGAAGGATAAGTTCAACAAGGGATGTAAAGGGGATGGGATAAAGAGAAAGGAAGCATGTGACAGGCATGGAGAATAGATAATGGGGATGGAATGACATGAAATTTTTATTTTATTTCTCTTTCTACAGATGCTACATGATTTGCTGAGAGTTTCCATCAATTTCTTCGATAAGGCCCTACATGCAATCATGATCCAAAGGTTTAGAGTCCAAGGAATCTAGGCGAAATTGGAAATTTAAAAATTTAAATTAAGAAAAACAAAAATTTTAAATATGACATCAAAATTGTTGGTGCCATTAATTATGAAGAGGGTGATCATGTGCAGCAGAATGATACATGATGAATTGATGAAATGGAGTTTGATCCTGATAAGTTTGAGATGATATATTTTTGGATAACTGAAAGATAAATAGTAAAACCTGAGAGACTATTAAGGTACAGAAGAACCTTGCTGTACAAATCCACAGATTACTGAAGGTGGAAGACAAAGGTGATTAGGAATGCCAGGGAAGCCTTGCTGGGGCCTGATATATAAGAGCAAGTGATAATGGTAAAAGTATACAAGGTATTGGTAAGGCCACAGCTGGAGTATGCTTAAGGCAGGACACAATTGTCTGGGAGAGGGTGATTAGGACTTTCAACAGGATAGAACATGTGATGGGACATTTCAAGAATGAAGAGAGACTGGATAAGGCGAGTTTGCTTTCCTTGTAGTAGAGGAGCTAAGAGACCTAATGGAGGAATACAAAATTATGATGGGTTAAGTCAGGTTGACTGGGGGAAAAAATAACTTTCTCAATCCCAAAGGTGTCTAAAACCAGAGGGTGTCGATTTAAAGGGTAGATGTTTGGGCAGGAAGGGAATTGGAAGAAGGATTTTTTTTCACTCAGAAAGTATTTGGAATGCATTATCTAAATGGGTAGTAGAGGAAGGTACTCCCATAACATTTAAGAAGTATTTAAATGAGCACCTGAATCTGCAAGACCTAGAAAACTGAGGGGTAAGGCTTGAAAAAAGGATTAGCAGAGATGGATTATGACATTAAGATAAGCACATGGTGGGCTGAAGGGATGTTTCTAAACTTTGAAATGTGATAATTCCTTGATAATTGGAGGACAATATAATTGATATTGTAAAGAATCACTGGAAATTGAAATAAATTCTTATGTCAGAAAAATGATGATTCTTTTTCTTCCTTTCAGGAAATGGGAGATGCCAGCAAGGCCACAATTATTGTCCAGCTGTGGAACAACTAAGGAAGTGATGCTGGGTCTTTGTTAACAACTGAAATCTTAGTAATGAGGCTTTATGGCTGCATTGTCTTGGATATTGCAAGCTTTTAAGCACAGAGCAATGAAAGAACATATATACTTTGTATTTGTCACAATTAAAAGGTACAGCAATTCATTTAGTTCAGAGCAAAGGAATCCATTTTCTACCAGTTAAGTCATCTGGTAAACTGCAAAACAGTTGTAATATTTTCAACACCCAGACACAGAACATAGAATATGAAAAAGTACATCACAGAAATAGTTTCTTCAACCCACCATGATGCCCACTAACAACTCTCCTTACACAGTCTGTATCCCTCTGTTCCCTGTATGTTCATGTGTCCAAATGCCTCCTAAACATCACTATTATATCTGCTTCTACCACCTCTCTTGACAGTACATTTTAAAAATAACTTGCCTTGTAAATCTCCTTTAAACTTCCCTCTTTAAAAAAAAACTATGCCCTCTTTTTTGGCATTTTTACACTGGAAAAAGGACCCTATCTATTCTAATACACACTGCCGAACAAAGTGGGTTGAACTGGACAATTTACAGTCGTGGGTCTGTAGCAGGTAATCTATCAGTGTGAAAGGTCCCATCCAGGCAAGGCGGGTACCTCTCATAACTTTACCAGTTCATACATGGATAGTCATGGGCAATACAAGTGCCTGCCTTCATAATATGCTGGGAATTCGTCACCACACTGCAGCCAAATGTCATGAAGGAAGTAAAAGTAACTAAGCCTCTTGTAGGTCCATTCAAGTTTATCCCCCAATGCAACCCACAGTAGCTTCCAAATTTGTCGTTGCGTACTACACACTCCAGAATCTTCTAATAATGAGGGATTTTCCCATCTGTCATAAAGCAGCAGCATGAGGAGGAAGCAGGGGTGGAGAAAGAAGGTATATGCTCAGGATATGCATCATCAGCTTCTGGTTACAGATAGTAACGGGTTCATTAAAGCGATCTCTGCTCCATTGAGTAATGGGTTGGTTAAGGGATCATTTGTGACAGCTTTTGTATGCAGTTGTTCCAAGATTAAGTAGTGGATCTGCAGTCGTATACACCAAATCAAGCAAAGATACAGATTTCCTTCTCTGGTAAATTATAGTGAACTAGATTATTTTTTTTCCCTAAGTTCATGGATACCATCATTAAATTCCAGAAATATTTAATGAGGTGAATTTAAATTCCCCAACTAGTGTGATGGCATTTAAATATCCTCCAGACCAACAATGTACTGTAATTACTTAACCACAATGCTACTATACTCTACACCCTCTGGACTAGTCCAAGAGCAATTAAGGATGGATAACAAAATCTACCCATGGCATGTAACATCCATATTCCATGAGTACACTGAGAAAGCTCATAACATTTTCCATGTATCTAAACACCACCATGTAATTTTTAGCAAAGCATGCAGAGCTAGCTTGATAATGGTGCCTGCAACAAATCAGCCCCAAAACCGCAAAAAAACAACTTTCATTCAAATGTGTCCAATGCAGAAAGGAATTTATTCCAACTCTGGAGAAACAGATTTCCTGTTCTGAGCAAGAGCTGAAATCATTGAGTTTGTGTGCATTGTCTTACAGCTGTTCCCGGTTTAACTTGCTTGCTGGGCATCTTGTCAGTGGTCAAGGTCTCTCCAAAAGAACAACAGGAAAACTTCACACAAGGCAGGACCTTCAGTCATATCCTCCCAGAAGAAGGAAACAAAGCTGTAATCTGTCTTGCATGGGTACACGTCTCGACAGACCAGGCCAGTGAGAAAGCCTGCGAACTGGAGGAAAGGAAACAAATGTAAATCATTACAGGACCTAAATTTCAAACTTTTCATTTGCAATGGAAATCCAGATAAATAAAAATCCCATTTATTTTGAGGAAGAACAAGCAGCAGAGCAAAATTAAAAATGTTTTATTTGCTTGCGTTGCACATGTAATTAAATATTTGATGTGAATAAATAAAGGAACCAATGAAGCTCTGTTTTTGCTGGTTGCTTCCAGAGTCAGTGGGTCCCAGTTATCACAATACCAAATATGTTCTGCCTACTGTACAGGTGGCTATGATTATTTTATACAATACCTCAGACAAAAGCAAACCATGAGATCTTCTCTATTTTGAGGGGCCTCATTGCTATGCTTGTATCTACATATGGATTGACTTTTATACCACGAGGGATGTGTATGCAGTAAATTGCTTCCTAAACTCTGGTACAGGATGTGATATGGGAAGCTAATTTACTAAACAATAATGTCATTTTCAGCACTCAATAATATATTTCTTTTTTTATTATTGTTCAAGCATTTCAACTACCTACCAACCATGAAACAGTTCTGAACTGATTAGGAGATAAAGTTGCACTTCGGGTCAGAGGTGCTGCTTTTCAAATGAAATGTAAAACTAACCCTCTGTCTGTCATCCAAAATGAATTTAAAAGACCCCCCCATGAGACTCTTAGTAAGAAGCAGGCATCCTAGATAATATTTATCCCTCAGTCAACTATAAATAATTTACATGACCACTTTTCCACTGTTTGGCAGACTTTGCTGCGAACAAATTGGCTGCTGTGTTTCCTGTGATACCAAAATGAAAGCATTTCTTTATATATATGTAAAGTATCACTGGCTTTGAAGTTTCATGGGATATAAAAGGCTGAATTCAAAGGCAATTACTTCTTTAATTCCGTTGGTTGTTGGTAATTTTAGTAAATTAAATATTAGATTTATTGGCACAATTCCATAGATTACCACACTAAAAGCAGTGAGAAAATTCAGTTCTTAATTGGGAAAAAATAATTAATGGCTCTGTAGAACTTTTTAAATTTAAATTTAGACATATAGCATGGTTACAGGACTTTCTGGCCCACAGCCCTGTTCCACCCAATTATACCCAATTGACCAACAAACTCAAAATGTTTTGAACAGTGAGAGGAAACTGCAGCACCAGGAGGAATCCTACACAGACAGGGTGAATGTACAAACCCTTTAGAGACAGCATCAGATTTGAAGACTGGTCACTATGTTGTCTTTTGTAGATGTTTTAACAAGCACCTCTCAGAAGGGTTTCAGAGTCTGGATGTTGAGACTACATATTATGAAGGAATCAATGTGAATTAAATTATCATCATTATAGCCACAGCAGAGATTAAAGTAGCCAGGAGATTGAAGTGAAAAAATCCATTGAAGTGATGAAATAAAATTGCATTATGAAATCAGGAAAAGTTAAACTCAGTGTTATCTCTTGTGCAACTCTGGAAATAATTTTCCAATATTTCTTCTCTCTAAATTCTTTATTTTACATATTTTCAGTGTTAACATCAAACAATTATTTACAAATCTTACTGACAATCAGTGGATTTCTGGTGAACTGACAATAAGTTATTTTGTACGCATGACATAATAAACAAACACAAATGTTATACTGCATCACACAGCACAAGAGCACTGAAAACTAGAATATACTGTAAATACCTGGCTTTTCTTATTATTACTGGAAAATAATTCAAAAGAATTATAACAACATAACTGTTTTCTTGGCTATTTGACAAACAAATTAATGGAATATTTACATACTCAATTTTGATGCCTATTTCATGCATAGACAATCGCATTTGAATAGTGGGCAAATCTAAAATTGGAGTTAAACTAGACTCAAATCACTAGACATAAAGATTTATAAGTTGTGGAATTTGGTGAATATCACATGTGGTGGGGCATCCATTTTGTTCTCGCAAAAACATCAGCAGGTGACCCAATCAAATGGATTTTTGAATGGACTTTATCTAATTTCAAACTAATTAATTGTTAAGACCAATTTGCAACAGGCAACTTGCCATTTGAGAGGAAATCCCAATGAGTATGACTCCCCTTAAAGCCACAACTACCCCTTAAGGGGAAGTAGAATCCTGGATATAAACAAATAAAGAAATCTAAACAAGCTGTACAATACAGAGAGAAAGAAAAAAAATCAATAAAGTGCAAAAGTAAGAGTCCTTAACTGAGTCCCCGAATGAGTTTGTTGTTGAAGAGTCTGATAGTGGAGAAGTAGCAGCTGTTCCTGAACCTGGTGGTGTGAGTCTTGTGGTACCTAGACCTCTTTCCTGATGGTAGCAGCAAGAACAGAACTTATGTTGGGTAATGTGGATCCTTGAAAATTGCTGCTGCTCTCTGATGGCAGTGTAAATATTCTTGGGAGGATTTTGCCTGTGATATCCTGAGCTGGGTCCACTACCTTTTGCAGGGCTTTATGCTCAGAGGTATAGATCCCCATACCAGACTGTGATGCAGTTTCCACTGCACATCTGTAAAAATTTCCAGGATTTCTGATGTCATACCAAACCTCCGCAAACTCCTGAGGAAGTAAAGGGGCTGAAATTCTTTCTTCACAATGCTGTTTCTGCTCATAATGCCAATCACAGTGGAGCTACGGAACATAGGGTGACAATGTAATGCCACTGTTTAAAATAGGAGGAAGAGAGGGAAAAAGCACTAATGATCATTGTGTTCATATAAAGTTCTCCCAGATGTGCTTTGGTGAAACTTCTCCAGTAATGCAACCACAGCAACTAGCTCCATTATGTATCCACACATATTAGATCTCTGCCTGAATAGGCTTGGCTCCAGAACCCTTTTCTGAGATCTCTACTTATAATGTCAGTCCTTGAATAGCAGCAAAATATCATTAACACTGGCTCTGCTCCAGCTAGCATCTTCATCTAATTAACTTCTCATGAGCATCTAGCCACATCATTCCACAAACATTTTGGTCAGCTATCCGCGAGAATCACACACCCAGGCATGAACTTGCTCAGGTGGTTGACAAACTCCAGAAAGCATTTCTGCAATACCCATTAGTCAAAATTTAGAAATGCTGGTGCCGCAGTGTCCATAGGACATAGAGATATATTACCAATGTTTCAGTCCTGGGCCCTTCCTCAATGTATGAGCAAAAGTCAAGCAGATAAAAAGGGAAGAATGGGAGGGGAAGGAATACTAACCAAAAGACAAAAGGTTTTAATTGGATATGATGAGGACAAGAGAAAGGAAAAGTGAGAACTGATTGGAGAAGGGGGTTGTTTTTGATGCTGTGAAAAGGGAAAAGAGAAAGAGAGAGAGCTAGAGGAAAGGAGATATTGGGAAAGAAGAAGAAAAGGGCTAAAGGAAATCGGAGAAGTCAATGTTAATGCTTTCTGGTTGGTGAGTGCCAGGATGGAATATGAGGTGTTGTTCCTCCAATTTGTGGTGGTCTCACTCTGGTAGTGTATGAAACCATGAAGCAAGCGAATGGGGCAGGAAACGTAATGGGTGGCCACTGGGAGATCCACACTTTTATGGTGGACAGAGCCAAGGTGCTCAAGAAAGTGATCTTTCAGTCTGCATCCAGTCTCTCTGAAGTAAAGGAAACCACTACAGGAGCACCAGATACAGTAGATGACCCCTGCAGATTCACAGTGAATTGTTACTTCACTGGAGAAGATTGTTTTGGGCCCCTAAATGGTGGTGAGGGAGAGGGTGTGAACCATCTTCTGCGGTCACAGGGGAAGGTGCCAAGGTGGAAATTGGTGAGAAAGGAGAAGTGGACAAGGGAGTTATGGAGGGAGCGGTCCATGCAGAAGGCAGAGAGGGGAGGAGAATGGAAAATGTGTCCAGTGGTGGGATCATGTATTAGGTGACCAAAATAGAGAAGGATGATAAGTTGGAGGTTGGTGGGATAGTAGGTGAGGATAAGGAAAAATCTGTCCTTGTTGCATGTGGGGGCAGAGGATGCCATGACAGATGTGCAGGTAATGGAGGATATATGGGTTAGCGCCAAGTTGATGGTGGTAGAGGGGAAGCTACATTTTTTTAAAGAAGGAGAACATCTCAGCCATCTGGCATTGAAGACCTTGTTCTGGGAGCAGATTTGAAGGAGATGGAGGAATTGAAATAAAGGAATTGTGGTAAAGGAAGGGAATCTTTATATGGGACAAGGTGTGAAGAGGTGTAGTGAAGTATCTTTGGGAGTTGGTGGGTTTGTAGATATCTGTCAAGAGTTTGCATCCACACATCCTCCCTCACCACCATTTGGGGTCCCAAACAGTCCTTCCAAGTGAAGCAACACTTAACTTGTGAATCTGCAGGGGTCACTTACTGCATCCAGTGCTCCTATTGTTGTCTCCCCTACATCGAAGTGACTGGACTCAGACTGGGAAATTGCTTCTTTGTGCACCACAGCTCTCTCCACTACAAAACTGGGATCTCCTAATGGCCACCCCATTCCTTTAGTGAAATGTATGTCCTTGGTCTCATGCACTGCCAGACAGACCATGGTCTCATGGACTGCCAGACAGACCAGCTGCAAATTGAAGGATCAGCACCTCATATTCTATCTGGTCACCTTCAATCATCCCCCTCTCCCAATCAATTTTCACCTTTCCTCTCTCCTGTCCTCTTATCATAACCAATTAACACATTTTTCATGTTGATCTGTACTCATCCCACTCCCATAGTTCCCTTTTCTCTGGCCTATTCATGCAGGCATCTGCCTGATTTTTGCTCAGGCCTGACAGGTCAGTAATATATCTTTACCTCTCATGGACGCTGCAAGACCTGCTGAGTTTCCCCAGAATTTCTGTTTTCGCTACCATCGCAGAGTCTGCAGTCTTTCATGTTTCACAATATCCATCCATCTTACCACCTACTTCACTGGATTGACTTTTGTAAGATTTGGCTTCAGACCAGCACTGCTCATTGATTGGCTCACAGAGGAGACATTTTTGTTTTCATTTTGAGCTTTAAACTTCTGTTCATTCAATCTCTCCTGGTTCCCAGTTTAAACAGTATGGATCCATTGTGCTTTTAAACATCCATTGCAGTCTCTAGGGTCCTATTTGGGTGCATAGGCATAGTGAAATTCTCTCTTTTCATGAGCAATACAATGCAATGGTATTTTCACTTTTAGCTGCTCTCCTTTCTCCATAATAGTCAACTCAACATCTGATGTAAAAACATCAGACCTTGATGAAAGGCTCAAGACCAAAACATGAGTTATGTATCTTTATTTTTGCTACATGAAGGATACTGTTTGACCTGCTGAGTTTCTCCAGCATTGTGTTTTTACTTTAACCATGGTGTCTGCAGACATTTGTGTTTTACTTCTTTCAATATATGATGTAAGGTTTTATCTCCCTTGTCTCCAGCATTTAATTGAAGAGGCCTGTTATTTTCCTTTTTGTTCCTTCATTTCACTTGTAAATCATCGGACTGAATTCAGTCAGTTCCTTGACTGAAATTACACCCTGGGTGTCCTTGATGATTTGAACTTACAAAAAGTAAAATTTTGAGAATTCTCCACCAAATTGCACATTTTCTGGGGAAAAGAGAATTTTCTTCTGAAATTAAGCCTGTCTCAAATTAATCTAAATGTTTTCAGAATCAGAATCAGGATTTATTGTCATGAACAAATCATGAAATTTGGTGATTGTAGCAGCATCATACAGCGAATATTCATATTATAACCATCCTACAACATTTTACTGTAAAATAGAATAAAAATAATAGTATGTAAAAAGTAAAGCAGTGTCTTTGGTTCAGGAAATCTGATGGCAGCGGGGAAGGAGTTGTCCTTGTACCACTAAGTGCTCATCTTTGGCTCCTGTACCTTTTCTCTGATGGCAGCAAAGTGAAGAAGGCATGATCTGGGTGATGGGGGTCTTTGAGGATAGAGGCTGCTTTTTTTTTAAGACACTGCCTCATGTAGATATCCTTGATGGAGTGAAGTCTGGTGCCTGTGATGTCTCAGGCCAAATTAACAACCTTCTGAAGTTTATTCTTGTCGTCAGAGTTGGCGCCTTCATACCAGGCAGTGATGCAGCCAGCCAGAATGCTCTCCATGGTATACCTGTAGAAGTTTACGAGAGTCTTTGGTAACATACCAAATCTTCTCAGACACCTCACAAAGTACAGGTAGTCTCTGATTTACAACCGTAATGGGGTCTAAAGGATTGGTTGTAGCTCAGGTTGGTCGTAAGTTGGGGAATGGGGATCTTGGGCTGCCTGGGGGAATGGGGACCTCTGGCTGCCAGAGGGAACAGGGAAACTTGGGCTGTTGTGGGGAACAGGGACCTTGAGCTGCCAGCAAGGAACAAGGACCTCGAGTTGATGACGGGGAACGGGAACTTTGGGTTGCCAAGGGGAGCAGGCATTTGGGCAGCCATTGGTAGCACTGTATACAGTACTTTTAATACAAAATATATAGTTTTAATAAAGATTTTTTTAATGTGGTTGTATCTGCAGGTGGACTACCTGTATCACCACTGGCAAACTTTTCTGTGATTGCATCAACATAGAGACTCCAGGCCAGATCCTCAGAGATGTTGACACCCAAGAATTTGAAGTCTTGACCCTCTCCTTTATTGAGCCCTCGATAAGGACTGGGTCGTGTTCCCCTGACTTTCTCTGGAAGTCCACAATCATCTCCTTCGTTTGGATGACATTGAACATAAGGTTATTGTTGTTACACCAATCAACGGGCTGATCTCACTCCCTCCTGTATGATTCCTCTGCTGTTTGTAATTCTGGCAACAATTGTGGCATCATCAGAAAAGTTGTAGATGGCATTGGAATTTTGTGGGGGCCACACAGTCATGGGTGTAAAACAAGTAGAGCAGTAGGCTAATTTTTCCCCACGTAATTATTTTGTGTGTTTAGTGCAAGGCAATGTACATATTTATTTCAACTAATTAATCATACTGGTTATGGAGTCAGTCTATAATACAAATATGCCATTAAACTAAGAATTAAGAATGAATAAATCATTTAGCCCTTTAATGAGATCATGGTTGGCCAATATTTCATTTACCTGTTCTGATTAATATTTAATGCCAGTGTTAGTTTAAATGTACCTGCTGGAGTTTTGAAGATCACAAGTTATCCTGCATTCCCACCCTTCTGAAGTGAAAATATAGTGAAAGTATAGTGAATTTATAACATAATATTACTTGAGGGGCTCATACTAGTTTGTCCCAGTGTACAATCTTCATGAACACATACACATAAGGTGCTTAGGAAATGTCAATCACAATGTTTGCCCCGTTAGTGTACATTAAGCACCTAACAATCTGATGTGTAGTTACACTTAAATAAACATTAACATCCTAGTGAAGGAGTTTGATAACTTGAGTGAAATCTTACATGTTCAAGGAGCCCACAATGAAGTCAAAGAATGACAATATTGACAGGGAGGTAAATGCCTGAGGGTCTGATTGAAATTAATTGTCATGTACATGACAATGCAGTAGAATGCTATGTTTTGCGTGCTACCCAGCTAGGTTAACTCATACACCAAGTAGTGCAATAATAACAAATAAATTAATAAATGACCAAATAACTAAGACAATAGTGAAGGGAGTAATGTTACAATATGTAAAATAGTCTGATGTACAGAGAAAAGAGCAGTTAAAAAGTAGTATAATAGCATCAGGTTTTGCCATTGTGAGATCCATTTAAGAGCCTGATAACAACAGGAAAGAAATTGTCCCTAAATCAGGAAAGGAGAAGAAGTGGGCATGACTGGGATGGGATGGGATGGGTCCTTTAGTATGTCAGCAGTTTTACTGAGACAGGAAGCAGTAGAGATAGAGTCAATGGAGAAGAGGTTGGTTTGTGTGATGGGTTGAGCTACATTTACCATTCTCTGCAGTTTATTGCAGTCTTGGGCAGAGCAGTTTCTGCACTAAGCTGTGATGCATCTAGATAGGAAATCTAAGAGACCTTGACGACATGCCAAATCCCCTCAGGTTTTGGAGAAAGTAGAATCTTGGTTTTAATGTTTCTGGGTCAAGGCAAGTTCTCACTGACATGTACTCCTAAAAACTTGAAGACCTCCACCATCGTATATATATCTCTATGTGCACTGCTCCAAAACTCACATGCATGTTTCACACCTTATACTCACCTTCCAAGTTATTCTGTCATGACACACATACAATGCACACACTATTGCATGCAACGCACAAACATATTTTTCCTTCTCTTTTGTAGGAGAAATATTCAGACTGGATGGATACACACTACACCTATAAGTTTATATACTCAATTTTAATTCAGAGATAAAGCATGACAATAGGCCCTTCCAGCCCATGAAAATGCCTCCCAAATACATAATATGGCCAATTAACCTACCAACCCTGTATTTCTCTGGAACATGGGAGGAAACCAAGGCATTCAGAGGAACCCCACACAGACATGGGGAGGATATACAGACGCAATACAGGGAGTGCCAGATGGGTCACTAGCACTGCAATAGCATTGTGCTAACTGCTACGCTAACTGTGTTACCCGTATAGTAGCTGTGTTTCTCTGCATTTGAAGGCGCTGATTTATTTATTAGAGATTGTCATTGTGCCTTTGGGCAGGAATTGGTCTTGAATTTTTTGAGGATTTAACAAAGGTAATTGATAAGAGTAGGGCGGTGGATATTGTATACCTGGATTTAGTAAACTATTTACTAAATTCCCTCATGATAAGCTGATCAAAAAGATAAAGTCACATAGAACATAGAAGCACATAGAAGAATGGGATTGCTGGTGGAGAGGTGTTACTCTAACTGGTGACCTGTAACCAATAGTGTTCTGCAAAGAACAGTGCTTGAATCTCTCTTGTTTGTAATATATACAAATGGCTTGGATAAAAATATAGTTGGACTTATGTTGCCAATATGTTATCTTTTTTTCTGGGATAGATAATTCTAAAACTTGAGGGCATAGGTTTAAGTGAGAGGAGAGACGAACCTGAGGGAAAACATTTTCATTAAAGTGTCCTCCATATCTGTGTAGAGCTCATCGAAAGAATCAAAGACTTGTTGATCCAAACCAAGGCTTTTATTAGCAAAAGACAGGAGCTCTTCACAGGTGGCCAACCAGTCCGGAATGATCCGACCTGGCTAGGGACACACCCTTTAAGGCCCAGACAGTAGGCGTGGCTTAGCTCTCAGCCAATCGCTGTCAGCATAGTCTGGATACTGTAACTATATACACTATATACATTGGCGATAGATCTGTACTATCACAATCTGTAATGAGCTGCCAGAGGAAACTGGAGAACCAGGTGTAATTCTGTCATTCAGAAGATGTTTGGACAGATTTGTGGAAACGAAGGGATAAGAGACTAAATGCAAGCAAATGGATCTGGTCCAGAATTCAAACTTGGTTGGCATGGACGAGTTTGGCCAAAAGGTCTGTTCCATGCTGTATGACTTCATGACTCAATAGATGTTACTGGACAATTTCTGCTCCCAGATTTCCACAACTCCTCATTTGATTTGTTCCTAAAAGATATACCTTTACTGTTTCCTTGGTTCTGATGTTGCATCATCAATGGAGATACCATACCTTCCAAGCTGAATTGCTTTGTACTAAACTCTTCAATTGGATAACTTCATTCTAGGAGATTATAAACAAAGTTTACATAATCAGTCTTCATGAATTAAATCCTTTTAGGCCTGATATTTTTCTGTAGAATGTAATTGCATACATGAATTTGATTTTATTGCCAAAGTTGAGTATAGAGGTTGCACAGACATATTCCAGAGAAGGCTGGGCTTTCTAGATGAGAAATCAGGTAGTCTCGGCATGTATCCACCAAAGTTTGGAAGGCTGACAGGTGATGTTGGTGAAACTCACAAAATTCACAGGACATGACAGGCTGTATACAGGAAGGATGTTTCTCCCGATTAAAGAGTCAGGAGCCAAGTCTCTGAATATAAAATGGACATTTAGGACTGACAAAAAAAAAAATCATGCAGAAAGTGGTAAATCTTTAAACATTCTCTAACCAGAGCGCTGTAGAGGCTCAGACACTGGGTTCATTCAAAATAGGGATTGAGGAATTTCTGGATCATCAGGGAATCAATGCATATGTGGGTGGTGCAAGAAAATGATGTTGAGGTACAAGATCAGTCTGGATCCTGAATGATAGAGTAGGCTCAACCTGTTCCTGCTATCAGATTTTTAAACCTGTTCTGATGTTTTTACTGTATGTAATTGTCATATTTCAGTTAAGTTTTGCTGAGCTAAAGCCTGACCTCCTCTGCTTTGTATTACAGCTCCCTCGAGGTGAAAGGCAACTTTACATTGACCACTTGATTGCTTTTAGCAACTCTGCAATTGCTCCTTGTGATTTAAATACCTAGGCAGTATATCCATTTGTTCTTCCACAACTCTTTCATTTGCACCATTAAGAAAAATTCTAGTGTATTCCCCTGGAATCAAAATTGGATGAACTCACATTTTGCCACATTGGATTCTATTTGCAAAAGTTGTTTTTCTCTCACTCTCAGTCATCAACATCCCCTTATAACTTCTCCAATTTACACTTCTTTCTGTGCCTCCTAACACAATATTATCTGTAAATTCTGCAATACAAATATGTACTGGAGAAAAGCAACAGGTCACACAGCATCCATAGGAAATAAAGGGGAACCAATTATTCTGGCATGGACCCTCCATCAGGTATAAGCAAAAACAGACAAGCTCTTGAATAAAAAGGTGGATGAAGGAGGGAGGGGGAAGAAAGGGGCAAATTCAAAATTCCTTTGTCCATATCTGATATATAAAATTGAAAAATATTGAACCTGTGCCTGGGGAAAACCACATCACATTCCACAATAGGGGAAAATCACCTCGATGGAAGAAGAATTATTCATTTTACCAGTGCTGATCTGTGCACCAGTTGTAGCATCCTAACTTGGCCAAGAGTTTGAACTTCCCAGATAACTTATATTCAGATGTTTGGGTAATTATTGATCTTTGGAAATTATTGTTTAATGGCAGATTCAAGTCTCACTCCAAGGTTAGTGCACAATCTAAATTGACACTGTAGTATTGATAGGTTGTCAGAAACATTGTCTTTCAATTTAAATCATCTCAGACCCTTGATCAGTTGAAGTGCTGGACTTTGTGGCATTCTTTGCACTTGAGTTTCCTGGACCAAGATTTTTCCCTCAAATAATGTATTGACAGCAAGACACTTAATGCATGTTAGGATGTGTGTAAATTTGCTATTGTATTTATGTACACAGTGATGGCTTTTCCAAATTTGTCAATTTTGAGATCCACTGAATATACGCTAAGGCATTATCTAAAGGCAAGTTAGGAGAAAGTTTGCTGTAGCAATACGGTTAACAATTCAAAGAGAATAATGTGAATCAGCACAAAGAACTTGAGAATTAGAAACTAAGTTTTGTGTTTTCCTCAATCTTTGACAATAATTCAAGAATTAATTTTCCTGGATAAAGTCCTGTGTACAAAAATGGGCAAAATCTTAATTATGAGGTCTGTTAAAATGTGCTTATTATTGTACTGTCCTTTTAACTGAAAAATATTAAATATGGCTAAAAAAAAAAGAGAGAATACCAATTTAAATATTACATGCTTCAGAACTGCCATTTAATCACAGTTTAGCCATCTGACTAATGCAAAGGCAAACTAACAAGTTCAATTTTAAACAAGTTAATAAAAATAAGGGGAAAAAATTACAATAGACATCTTCTAGTCACTGGTGAACATTGGCCTTGTGAGGAAGCCTTAGTCGGAGATTCCTTGCAAAATCCATCCCAAATGATCATTAACAAGGCGCTACAGTTTACCTTCAGTTGCATGGTGGGCTTGGGGGTGGGGGGGGGGGGAGGAGTTGTGCAGCGATTGACAATGCTGTTCTAGTTCAGACACAAAAAGACTAATTAAAATCTTGATAGGGAACTAAGTGATGCCCATTTGTCAAAGTGCTCAAAAACATTGTGAATATGTTTATGTGTCTCTGAGATTCAACATTTATTAAAAATCTATTAACTTTTCAATGTTCTTTGAATTATTTTTAATTTTGAAAACAGAAAATTTGTGTAAAATACAAATATAAATTTCACTCAAAATGTACTTAGTTACAATCTACCCATTTACTTTGCAGTTAACTTGTTTTTATTCATTTTAAGTCACCAATTCTTTGCTTTAAGTTCCTCTACAATCATAATTTTTAAAATCATTCTGAAGTATTTCATCTATGAATCTATTTTTCATCTCCATCAGTAAATTATTGCCTTTCTTAAATTCATCGAGAAATACTTTTCAAAGGAAAGGTGAAGCCATTACTTACTATTAAGATACTTTGGCTTGGCTTCGCGGACGAAGATTTATGGAGGGGGTAAAAAAGTCCACGTCAGCTGCAGGCTCGTTTGTGGCTGACCAGTCCGATGCGGGACAGGCAGACACGATTGCAGCGGTTGCAAGGGAAAATTGGTTGGTTGGGGTTGGGTGTTGGGTTTTTCCTCCTTTGCCTTTTGTCAGTGAGGTGGGCTCTGCGGTCTTCTTCAAAGGAGGCTGCTGCCCGCCAAACTGTGAGGCGCCAAGATGCACGGTTTGAGGCGTTATCAGCCCACTGGCGGTGGTCAATGTGG
This sequence comes from Narcine bancroftii, assembly GCF_036971445.1. NCBI lineage: Eukaryota > Metazoa > Chordata > Chondrichthyes > Torpediniformes > Narcinidae > Narcine > Narcine bancroftii. Next base: position 177,043,486 of record NC_091474.1, on the reverse strand, counting down.
CAGGCACCAAGAGATTTCTTTAGGCAGTCCTTGTACCTTTTCTTTTTCTAATTCACAGAAAAAAAATTACGTTTGTTTTGCAGAAAATTAACAGAAACTCTTAAACAACAATATTTAAAATACATTTTGAGTGTACTTTCACAAATCATCCCAGATGAAACTTCCACCTAGTTCTTTCTTTATGCAATTGAATACCCAGTTTTGGATGAAAGAAGTAAATACTAGTTTAATGGCTGAGAAACTTCTCTGAGTCTCCAAAGCTTTAGATTACAACAAACCTAATTTGTCATTTGATACTCAGTATAGAGATAAAATATGTTAAAAGCATTTGATTTTTAAAAAATGTTGATAAGTGGTGCAATAGTTTTTGGTTGGTTCACATTATGTGAGGCAAAAACAAAAAGACAAAAGATAAAGATGAAATAGAAAATAGAGTGCATTTCCTTCTCTTTAACGCTCAAATATGATGCAGAATTGTGCTGTCTCTCACAAGACATAAGCAACTTTAATGAAAAGGGAGAAAACACAATTCAGATATCAAAGTATTTCGCTGAATTCTATTAAAACCATTTTGTCAAATTGTGAAATTTGAGAAATTGTATCTCATAACCATTAAATGCAGTTTGTAGGACTGGCTACGTTTAAGGGTCTGTCCCACTCTCAGGACTATTGCCACCAGGTGTCTTTCTGAAGGGTAGCTTTGTCCACCAGCATTGACTGTTATTCCCTCAATGGGAATATGTGCAGAACCATTCTTCTGCAGAAGCCTTTGTTTCCAACCCCCTCTTCATTTTGAATGGTTTCCATAGTACCCAATATATTTGCATATGAAAGCACCCAATACAAAAGATTTCAGCATAGCCCATGAGTGGTTTCAATAGAAAATGTGTAAGTGAAGCAAAAAAGTTTGGGAAGGAGGGGTGCAAAGGAGTTTAGCATGAACACCATACCAAAAAAAAATAATTTAAAAGGTTTGCTGTGGCAAAAGAACACCTCTCTCCTTTGTGTATTAATGCCTAATGGTACTGCAGAGGCAAACAAATGAAAGGCAATAATTACTGCATGAGTCATAAGCTAAAAATGCATTATATTCAAGCAGACATATTAAACTTAATTCCGCCTGAGCTGATACAAAGGTTTCAACTATCAAATTCCCACGCTCTTTATTCAAAAATAAGATTATCAGATTGAGATCTCTGTAACCCATACACTGCTGACCAAACAACAGATCCATTTGCGGGAGGAACATGGCAACTGTTCAACAGGTGGTACGAGGGTTAAAGTTTGCATCTCAACTGTTGCAGGAAATAACTCTTAGTGCACAGAACAACATGATAACATCACGTGATTGTCACAAAAAAAAGGATTGTATTTCTAATGTAGGTGATGTGCTTACTAGAACTAATATTTCATCACAGGTTCAAAGCTTGATTCAAGTTCTCATTGTTAATGAAATAACTCATCCACATTTATTATTAAATTGTCTGCTGCTTCCATTTATTTGCTTATTCTTCATATTGCTACTAGTTGTGCTTCTCTATGTAACTATACTTAGTTAAAAAAAAACACCTCAAAATGCTGGTTTTTCAGTGGCCATGAGAGAAAAAAAAATATTGCTGATGTTTCATGCCTGAGCTCTTTATCAAAGATTTTACTGCAATCACAGCATCTGCAGAATTTTGTGTTTCACAAGTCACTATACTTCGTGGGATCCAAAATATGGTGGAATATTCTGAACTCCCTAAACCATCTGTTTAAATGTATGCCCTTCCCGTGCTTCTATTTTGCATACGTAGATCACATGTGCAGTTGTCGGAATGTTGGAAGTGAAGCAGTGGCTGTGATAATCCCCACTAACAGAGCAGGGTAATTCCTATTTTGTGGGCCACCACATTCTGAAATAACAGTAAACATCACTGTTTTGTGGCAGCTGAAATATGTTCGATGCATTCACAGTTTTGTACCATCATTCAGCCTGTGAGTGTATGCCGGAGAACAACCCAGCCCTTCTGAGTCCCTCATTTAATTTCCATAGCCAGCAAGTTTATTACCATC